>NC_142943.1:17421443-17526443 GCF_046866305.1 Octopus bimaculoides
AATATAGAACAGAGATACTACTAGTCTGGCTTATAGTTTTCCCCCTTTTCATAACCGTGTAACATTTATCCTGACCAAACTCTAACATTACATCCTTTGAGAATGTTGTAACTAGGTCAAGGCTCTTTTTCATCTCATGCATATTCTCAGCATGAAGTTTCATGTATGCATGTATGAATGCATGTAATATGTATGTATGTATGTATGCATATATATATATATATATATATATATATATATATATATAGAGAGAGAGAGAGAGAGAGAGAGAGAGAGAGAGAAAATGCACATATACATATATACATATATACACAGACACACACACGTATACAATCTTTCCATTACTGTTTGTAGTCACTAGACTGGACTCATGCTCACCTCTGACCGCAAGAGTTATTATTCGATCGTATCAAAATTTCCTTAAGGGTACCACTTATTGTACTTATCGAATTTCTTATGTTCAGGTTGTGAATCACTGAGCTTCTTTACAATTCACAAACACACATACATAAAACCTCACATACTTGAGACAGGCGCATACACTAACGCACACGTTTAATGTTTTGTTTGTATTGTATATATGCTTCTTGAATGACTAACATTCAAGTAATTCTAACATATTGTAAAATGAGTAATTTATATTCCGATTCCTGTTTTAAAATTTTTTATTCCTAGATTTTGTAAAGATTATCATACAAATTATATTGTTGTATGAATGAAGAATGAATATAATTTTAACACGTGCCACTTATAAATTCTGAGCCAAAACTTCATGCTTATTACTCGCTTATTTTCTATTACCAAGAAAATATAAACATTCATAAAAGATGCATTTATAATCAGCAAAGTATAATTTATGTACATAGTTGGAATAAGCAAGATTCATTTGTTGTCAATGTTTAATTTTCACAGCTTGGAAACAACAGTAAAATAATTCTCCGGTTATGTGGAAGGAAAGTCAGTTATATAACGTGGATGTATTATTAGAACGTCGAATACTACAGTATTCATCTTGAGAGATACTCTCATATAGGCGTACGGTACTAAAAGCACAAGCGTATATCGATAGCAGACGAGAACCGTCTGGCGTGGGCACCGGTAACTGCCAGATCATGTGATTTCAGTGTACTCACTGCATACCAACCAAATCTCATTGCAAAAAAGAAATTTATAGAATAACACTCATTGATGCTTCAAATAGCAAGTAGGCTTATTATAAATAAATATTAACACCGAATACTGCGATAAATATTGCCATTCGATATTAATACTTTCCGTAACTAAAATTTCTCTATTGATATAACGGAACTGTTTTATTTCACAGCAAAGCATTACATATTTTAAACATACAGGTATTCATATTTATGCCGGTTTCAGCCTCATTTCCGTATACAAGTAATATACCTGTGTGCATGTGTGCGCGTGTGTGTCTGTTTCAAGCTCCCGCAGTTTCTGTCTACCTACATTCTCTAGCATGTTGTTCACAGCTAAATGTGATAATGACTTCAAATATTGGTACAAGTTTGTAGCTCTTTTGAGGCGGGTGGGGAAGAAATAGTCAGCTGAAACACATAATACACATATGTCCTATATTATCGACCCGGAGGAAAGGCAGATAGAAATTCAACACAGACCTAGTATGCTAAATAGCAGATTACAGAGTCTGAAAGCTGTTAACATTTGAGTTCCAGTCTCGATTGCTTCTACCGTTTGATTGTTTTAATAAAAGATAGTTTCAAATGCAAGGTGTACCTTTTTAAATAAATGTACAATTTCAACCTGAAAGAAAAGCAGTGTTTACGCAACAGGTTTTATCTCTCTCTGAGCAGAAAAAGTAGGATAAATTCTTCTCAGACCTTCGTCAAAGGAAAACTGACAACCTTCTTTCGACAGAGTGATCAATAAGTTATAGCTACCTATAATGTTTAGAAACTGGCACCCAACGAAACTAGCATTTTAAAGTTTCAGAATATATTGAATGCGCTGACATATTAGATAACTTAATTCATTATAATATACTACACAGTATATCTAAACAACTACGAATGGTAGAAAGTAAAGGTTACACCATTGGTTTTTACCTTTCCATGAATAGAAAAAGGCTGGATCGATATAATTGTTTTCTAGTCTCTTTGCACCAGTGTATGAACCCTCATAGCAACTCGATGTATAAAATACTATATTTTTATAGTTAAATAGCATTAGAAATTCTATTTAAAATATTGTAAAAATATTTTGTGTATTGTAGAAGTATAACTAATTTATTGCAGACAAATTTTAGCAACAAAATATTATATGGGATCTCAAGGATCATATGGACCCCAAGGTTCATATGGAGCCCGGTTTACGCAACAATTAAAGTCTTAGAAAATTACCAAATTTAAATCTCAAGACCCATCTATTTCAAATAATTGAATTTGATAAGTTAGCAGAGAAAGTTTAAATAAATGACTGAAAATGTCGCTTTATAGATACATTTTTTCAAAATTCAAATTTCGCTTCTCACACATCCACTTACAGTGTTTGACTTATATTCAATGTGAAAAGTACAATGAAGCAGAGAAGTGAGGGGTAAGAGGTTTTTTTTTTCTTCTTTTAATGTGAGTTACATATGTTTCAGAATATAGAATAAGAGAAAATGACAAAATTAAGAAAAAGAAAATAACATTTTGTGGTTGTTGCTGTACCAAAGGCATAATGACTGTGTGTGTGTGTGAGGGAGAGGGAGAGAGAGAGAGAGAGAGAGAGAGAGAGAGGAGAGAGGGAGAGAGAGGAGAGGGAGAGAGAGGAGAGGGAGAGGGAGAGAGAGGAGAGGGAGAGGGAGAGAGAGGAGAGGGAGAGGGAGAGAGAGGTGGTTAGAGACAACAATGGGGAAATTCAAGCAGCTGTTTCCGAAAGTCTGTTTTCCCAGTTTCCAGTAAGAGTAGGTAGGATACAATGAGTAATATTGTTTATAAAGTTCCCTATAAATATAATAGAATATTTTCCCGTAAGACAGTTAGAATCTCGTATTCTACCATCCCCGATATAGGTACCACCATAGCCAGGTTAAATAGAAAGAACATAAAATCATCAAGAGGAGTTAATAATAATAATATTGGTATTGTCAACACTAGTTTAAACCCTTACAATGAGAATAAAATTAATGGAGATGTAGGAATTAGAAACAATAGTACTAAAACATTTAATATGTACAGTATAGACTGTGACTCCGAAGTATATACTAGCACAGGGATTACGGACACAATGCCGGTTGATGCTGAGGTGAATTTGAATGATAGTGTAAAACAATAACAGTAATAATAATAATAATAACACTGATTGTAGTAGTAGTAGTAGTAGTAGTAGTAGTAGTAGTAGTAGTAGTAGTAGCAGCAGCAGCAATAACAATAATAATAATGATAATAATAATAATAATAACAATGATAGGAATATCAACAATATTAATAGTAGTAATGCTCCCGGTTGCAATTGTAGAATTAATTCCCTCTCTCCGTTATTAGGTCGATATTTAATCCAAAACGTAATTTATAAAAGTACAATCGTTACTGAGGCTCGTAACTTTATATATATATATATATAGGATGTTCGATAAATAAGAAAAAACGTATCGATAACGATTCTTCATCTTTTAGACTCAAACATAAAGCCAACGGTACGTCCTTATCTAGCAAGATTTGGGAACTGAAAGAAAGCGAGATCGGATTTAGCCTTAAATGGGAGATAATATGGAGAGCGTAGCCTTATAGAGATAGTGTGAACTGTGCTCTAGGGAAATGTATGAGATTTTTTAATATAGGGACAAGAGCAAACTGATTAATAATAGATTAGACCTAATCGCAGTTTCGATTCCTAGACCGGGCGTTGTGAGTGTTTATTGAGCGAAAATACCTAAAGCTCCACGAGGCTCCGGCGGGGGATGGTGGCGAACCCTGCTGTACTCTTCCACCACAACTTTCTCTCACTCTTACTTCCTGTTTCTGTTGTGCCTGTAATTCAAAGGGTCAGCCTTGTCACACTGTGTCACGCTGAATATCCCCGAGAACTACGTTAAGTGTACACGTGTCTGTGGAGTGCTCAGCCACTTGCACGTTAATTTCACGAGCAGGCTGTTCCGTTGATCAACTGGAACCCTCGACGTCGTAAGCGACGGAGTGCCAACAACAACATGATTACAGTAAATGTAACTCGTGCATTGACACTCGTAAATAAATAAATCTCTGACTGTCATAATACTTTTTAAATTGAGTCTTGCGGGCTTAAACAAACTCACTGCATTTTAAAAATGACTTGCAACAAAGTTCTAATCTAACATAAGATATCATAACATAGTTCCTTATACTTAAATATAAAAGCCGCTATTAAGGCGGTGAACTGGCGGAATCGTGAGTACTCCAGGCAAAATGCTTAGCAACATTTCGTCTGAGTTCAAATTCCGTCGAGGTCAACTTTGCTTTTCATCTTACCGGATCGACAAAATAAGTACCAGTTGAGCATTAGGGTCGGTGTAATTGACTTATCTCCGAACTTTCTAACCTTGTGCCAAAATTTGGAACCAGTATAAAATTGACTATTATAAATATGGCAGCTATTCGACCTGGTTTTTTTTTTAAGTAGGATTTCATTGCAATGCGCTGTTAAAATGTTCTATTTTCATTAATTCAATAGACAGTATGACTTACAAAAATTTTTTTCTTTAAATTGACATGAAATATGCTTTGGAGATAGCAAGTGAGAACATTGACTTACTGCGTTACGGAATGACCGTTCGCCAAAGGATTGGCCAGATCGAAAACTTTTTTGAAGGACGTCTGTGAAAAGAAACAATATTGTTACTAGAGAAGAAATTATTCTGACAAAAGGAAATTCGGGAGCAGTTTCTAAAATATATGCAAGTTTGCAACAATTAATTGAAAAAAACAATTTAGTGGAATTGCTAAATGTATTACGTTTGAATACCATCTAGTTCAGTATACATCATAGATTTTTTTCAACTTCCACAATTCATGATTGTTAACATGTGTAATTTGGTTGCCTATAACTTCATTATTTTTTCTTTTCAGGCACAAGTGTGGCTATGGTGGTAAGAAGTTTGCTTCCCAGGTATATGATTCCGGGTCCAGTTCTACTGCGTAGCACCTTGGGCAAGTGTCTTCTATTATAGCCTCAGACTGACCAAAGCCCTGTGAGTGGGTTTGGTAGATGGAAACTAAAGAAGCACGCCGTACACACGCACACACACACACACACACACACACACACACACACACAAATACATACATACATACATACATACATACATACAGATATACATATATTAGTGTGTGCCTTTGTGTATGTGTTTGTCTTCTCTATCGCTTGGCACCTGGCGTAGGTGTTTGCGTCCCTGTAATTTAACGGCTCGGCAAAAGAAGCCTATAGAATTAGTATCAGGTTTTACAAAAATGAATGAATTAAGTAGCAAGTAATGGGGTCGATTCATTCGGTAAGAAGCAAAAGTTACGTTAAAATATGTCTATTCAAAAATCGGTGAGTATTGCACAGATGTGAATCTTAAGCAGTACAGTCTCTTTGTTCCTTTATAATTTTTGTTCCAATAAGAGGAATGAAATTCCGTAAACCTTCTCAAACTTATTTGAAATATAAATCAAATGGGAAAGAGACTAGCACTTGGTATAATATAATGCTTAAATCAAACTATCGTTATTATTTTTGAAAAATAAATTAGTACGAACAAGATTTCTTAAAACATCTAAACGAGAGGTGATTAATACTGAAATCTGCATCGATATCGGGACGATAGAGAAAATTTATGGAGAGAAAGGTATTCAATATGAGAGTAATCAATGAAACACCAGACTCTAGCAATACCTAATAATATCTATATATATATATATATATATATATATGTATAATTATTATTATCATCATCATCATCATTGGGTGAGAGAGCAATGCATGCCATCAAAGTGACACTGGGGTACAACTATAGGGAGCCTAGTATAGCCATCATGACTACCCGTCTGAAAAAGGTACATATGTGCATGACACGGTGATCTTATATCAAGATAAACAGCACATGACCTTACAGGTTGGGCCCAGTTGGAATTTTCTTGAAAACGAGTAGCCCATCCCACTCAAAAGGTCCCTGAATAAAGTTTATATAAGGATGATGTTTCCAGAGGTGAATTATTCAAACTCCAAAGAATTCCTCCCAACACATTGCTATGATGTTCCCCCATTACTCCTGCCCATAACAAGAGATGCAGATATTATCAGCCACTAAGGGAGCTGTTCAACTGGTTAAGGTCAAGCAACTGACAAGCAAATCTGTGGTATTGCGCAGAATATTTGCTGTAGTTCATCTTTTATAACAACACAAAGCAATGTACATGATAACACTTCCAGTCAGTTAAGATCAGAAGCCATGAGAGCCACTGCCTGGTAATTGTGAACCAAGTTTGAATAAGAATTCTGAGTCTTCCAGTAGGTTGGGGTATGTTCCACAGTTTGGGCGTCCACATTTTTAACCATTGGTTTCGTGGTTGTTGTGTGAAGCTTCACATTTGTCGGGAGTCTTTTTTCAAAACACTACCATATATATCGAGTCACAACCCTAGAAACAATGAGGCATGCAACACTATTGTATGAAATCTACCTATGTTCACTAGGGATGTAAAAATGAACAACATTCATCAAATGCAAAAAGCAACAAAAATAGTTGAAAATTTATTTATCGAAAAATTCAGAACACGCCTAAATACGAACGCATAATCAACTTTGATCTCAGTCTATATTTTAATTCATAATTACATACCCATCACTGTGAATATTTCATCTCATTACTCTAGCTTTTGAGTTTTCGTATATTCATTTATCTCTCCCTCCCAAAATGAGTTATTACCTCCCCTGTTCAAAATAATAATGATCACCAATTATATCCCCTTACATTTTTTACTTGTTGATTCATTCACAAACTCACAAACTTCCACTTACAGCATGGACTAAAATCTAAAGAAAATACGAAATTACAATAATTTCAATGTCATGATTAGCGAGAACAAAACCGGTCGACAGCATAACACTTTTATAAAATATATTAAAAAATACATCAAAACTATGTAAACTGTGTACATTTTCCTTCTTTTATTTTATATATACATAAAACTTACTTGGGATGTATGGATGTATATGTGTGTGAGGAAAAATATGGCTGCTCGTGTGAAATGAAAAATAAAAATAATTGTAGTCATGTACAACAATTATCGGAAAGGACCTAAAATAGACATGGATAAACCCATATCAATGGCCACCTTTTTATTTAGATACCATCTTGGTAAAAGCTGGTATCATTTGTCTGGAAAGTACCAAGCTACATACAAAACAAGATGACATGTTTTACGACTGGAAACACACGAGTCTTTACGGTTAATAACAAACTGCTGCGAATAACCAGAAAAAAAAACAGATGCAGAGTATAAATAAGTACTGTAGTATTTTCCGTATGTCTCTATCTTAAGTCGAAAGATACCTTTGCATATTCACTGCTACATGTTTATTTTTGGTTTTTGTTATTTTTATAGCAGACTCTTGTCTCATTCATATTTTCAGTCGTCAAGTTTTTTCAACGCCCCCTTTGTTTTAGATCGTAAAACTTGTCTTCATTTTGTCTTCTTTTGATCTTGGTGCTTTCCAGTCGAACGATTTCACCTTTTGCAAGCTCCGAAACCTTGATGACTGTGGATATAAAGTTAGTTGACAAAATTGATTTATTCATTAGGCGCAGGAGTAGCTGTGTGGTAAGTAGTTTGCTTACCAACCACATGGTTTCGGGTTCATTCCCACTGCGTGGCACCTTGGGCAAGTGTCTTCTACTATAGTCTCGGGCCGACCAAAGCCTTGTAAGTGGATTTGGTAGACGGAAACTGAAAGAAGCCCCTCGTATATATATGCATACATATATGTATATGCATACATATATGTATGTGTGTGTCTGTGTTTGTCCCCCCAACATCGCTTGACAACCGATGCTGGTGTGTTTACGGCCCCGTAACTTAGCGGTTCGGCAAAAAGTGACCGATAGAATAAGTACTAGGTTTACAAAAAATAAGTCCTGGGGGTCGATTTTCTTGACTAACGGTGGTGCTCCAGTATGGCCGCAGTCAAATGACTGAAACAAGTAAAAGAGTAAAGAGCTATCTTTTGTTCTTTCTGTTAATTATTGGGCACGTCCTCCGCCGTTTCCATTTTCCTTTCCAGCGTCCACCGTCATTTTTTCATAGTAACTTTTGCTTTTCTCTCACTGTCATTCATGCTTACTCTCACTCTAGTTTGCCTTATCTCCCTCACTATTTTTCTCCCGCTCTATTTCCCTCATCCCCTTCCCTGTTTTTCTCTCATTCTATCTTGCTTTTCCCTCCCTTACTATCTTTCTTTCGGCCGATCTTGCTCAGTCTCTCTCTCCCCCTCTTTCTTTTACTTGCTCTATCCTTCCCCTTTTGTCTCCTTGCCTTTCTCTCTATCTCTTTCTCCCTCCATTATCCCCATTTTCTTTCTGCCGGCCTCCTGATATTCCCCAATGCCTTCTGAGCATCACACTGACCACACGTCTTCAATATTTCTCTTTATTTGTATTGCTTATCCAGACGACGGTATTTGTATTTTCCATTACACCAGTATCTCCCGTTTGCCTCTGTTTTAAGATGAATGATATATTTGCGTATATTCTGAATTAGTTTGTTTTCGTTTTAAACACTTGTTTTTCATCTCTATCTTGTTTGTTTTCATCCGTAAGACATCTTTAAACCTTCGAGTGTTTTCAGTCGTAAGACTTCTCTTGAATTTATTCTGTATGAATCCTGGGGCATTCAAGAAGGACAAGCTATTCTTTTGTCCTAATTCTCGTACCTGTCTTTCACCATTACTTTGATTTTTTACACACACGCACACACACATACACACACACACAGACACACAGACACACACACACACACACACACACACACACACACGTATTAATGCATAAAGTAAACAATAGAATCCGAACATAAATTGCAATGGCTTCTACAAACAGTTGAAAATTGGAAAAGATATTGTGACGGACATGTTGAATACCCACTATTTGATTATTTAATTAGTTTGTTTTGTTTCAAAAGTTTCTTCAGAATCTTGTTTTCAACAGATTTTACCAAAAAATACCTTTCTAAAATGTTGGCTAACACCACCCCCGCCAATATACACATACTGTTTTTTACGTTAAATTTGTTTATGAATCTCCTGTGGAAAATTATGGAGATTACAATTCATAAAAGAATTCTTACAAGATTTTATTTATTTACCCCTCCCGTCTTTCAAAATCCCACCTTACCTTCATATCAATATTGTGGACATTTTTAAACCCAGCCACCCGTTTTCGCATGTGGAGATGCGTGTTGAACAACAGGAGAAATGAGGGAAGCTGCATTGTCGTCGCTTAACATGCTTGAGATAAGAGTAAAATTTCTAGAGAATAATTTTTTCCAAAATTTCACTTTTCGAAATCAACTTCCTTCCCGGCTTTTGGAATAACAACATTCACCCTTCTGAAATAAGTAATAGTTTTCTCTTCACGGCTAAAATCGTATGGTACGACTCGGTTTTTTCCCTGGACCTCAGTTATAATTCCATTCACATCCAGGATAGCATTGTTTTTCATACACAAAAAGGGGTTCCTGAGGTATTGTGAGAACTGAAAAGGAAGCGACCATATCACCAGGTTTCAAAAATTAAGGTTATTTACAATATCTAAAACTTATTTTAACCACGTTAGCGAAGTAATTCGTGGTACCTTCAAAGTATTTCTCTGGAATGCTAACATGATCAAACCGTTGTTGCCCCAAACTGGTCGATTGATATTTACTGTAATATTTTCTGAGTAACTTCATTCAATTCTTCTACCGCTATTTTATTAGCATTTTCTACGTCTTGAGTTCTCCATTAGCATTCTTGTATAATTTATTTTTGGTCAATTTGCAACATTTAATTTAATTTTATTGTTTAATTTTTTTCAAGAAAAATTAATTTTGTTATATTTTGTACTTTTTGAGTAAGATAAAACCGATTACTTTTTAACTGTAAAAGTGTTACTTGTAAAAAGAATGAACCAGCAGGGAAAATGCAGTCACAAAAACGATAATATTCTTAATTTAATGTGGAGAAGTACAGGACATGAGTTGGAAACTTTATAATATTTCAGCTGAAAATGGAATTGAAATTTTTTTTAAATGTTGGTTTTAGTTTCATTAACAGTGAACTCCCTCATTAGATGTTTACAGCCACTTTGAAAAAAAAATTCTATATGGATCTTCCTATATTTACTCCCTATAAAATGAATTGTGACAGCTGTTGTGGTATTGAACCGTTGAACATTTTTAAATGTTCAACTACCTTCTCATGGTTATTTCAACTTTATTTGAGCTGACTTTAGACATAGAGAACATGAACTGATGTACAAAAAAGAATGAGTAGGATGTACTTAAATCATTTAGTAATAGTAAATGTAGGCAGTAATATTCTGTGAGCTCATAAATAATGAAAGATAAACGGTATAGTGATTTCAGTGAGGTGTCTCTTCTCCAATAAAAAATGAAAATTTATTTCCAAAAGCTTATCTAGTCTATCTTTTAAACTCTAAGAAATCCAACACACTTCGTCTCTTGACACACGGGACCACCACCATCCCGGCACTCGTGTCTTTTATAAAGCTTCATCACCACACCTCCTTTTCCAGAGTGTACAAAATCTTCTTCAGACTCGCACACGAGAGAGTGTTTTGGAGTAAAGAATATGTTCAAATTTGACCACACCACGAACATGTTGTTCAACGACACCCTAGTTTTCCCTTTAATTTTCTCCATACTTTTTTCTCCATCCGAATTAGGTTTCCTTTGTTTCAGTCAATTTATTTGAAATTTTCTCATATGAAGCTTCTCAATTCATTTCAAAAGACGCAGGAAATAAATATTCTGTGCTCATATAGAAATAAAAACCTGACAAAAGCTGAAAAAGATTCCTTCGGAACACTGGCAGCGAAATAAAACAGAGATAAAATAAATATGTGATTAATTTCCGTTTTAAGTGATTTGCAGTAATATATTAAAATAATTACGCTACACATTTAATATCGATTTTTCTTCAGTTAATCTGTTTAATATTCTTAACACTTACTCATTCTCATTCGGCTTAACTTGGGGAACTTATCAAAAGCAAATATATAGTACCTCTTAAATCCAACAAGTGAACTGTCCCAACAAAATATCTACTTTTGACCGAAATATACTTGCATCGGAAACCACTTACATAGTCAGAAATGGTTATTTCAGTGTATAATGGTACTCGAGTCTCAAGTCTCTCTGCATCAGAGTATTCTTTAAACTGATAATTGTGTGTAGTATAACTCATCTTAAACAAATGTTTTAAACATACACTAGTCACAATGTTTGGGGAACTTACAAGAAAATCAATTATTTAGAATTTATCGGAACATAAAATTTAACAAGTAATTTTTGTCCTTTTCTTTTTTGCTAGACATTCCTGGCGAGTGTACCTTACGGTTTGGAATCACAGAGTTTCGAAAATTGATATTTTTAATTCGTGACTTAGAGCCTTGTATAACTGCAATCTGAAGACAGAGAATAGAGAATTTGTCCTATTATAGAATACCTTTAACATTGTCATATGATCTAAAAATGCAATCTCAATTCATTTCAATTCTGTACCTGTGTTATTCTGTATCAAACTTTCAATTTTTTTTTTAAATCTCTACTATTTATTGCTCTCTTCAGATTCATTACAATACAATACACATAAATGTAAATGTTTTCCAGCATCATCGATGCCTCACAATGACACTCATTACATCAAAATATATTTCCTGGTTAAAGCAACATTTCGGTAGTTTTGACTTTATGAAAGTAACCAAACGTTATCAATAAGAAGATACTACATTCACAGACAGATAAAATATATATTCTTATTTACGAAAGCAAGTAGTAATCTATTCTTGGAGTAAGGTTATATTTAAGTAAAAACATTTACAAATATAAATCTCAGACAGAAATAGCTAATTAAACTATTTCTATAAAGTAAATAACTGGAAAATGATGTTACTCGATCTTTATATTTTGATATTTATCGATTATTTTCTTTTCCTCCTGTGATTTACAATCAAAAAGATATGAAGTGAACAGAATGTAATAGAACCTATTCGGAAATATTGACAGTTACTATATACCACACAGGTTAATACTTTCTGTCAGTCGTAAGCTGAACGTGTTCCCTCCTCGAATAACATCAATTCATATTTATCTTTTCTAAAATAGTTGCTCCAGCCGACATGAGGAATATTCTATCGTTTCCGATACCAGGTTCCATTCAATACAGAGAAATATTTTGTTTGCTTTGAAATCTCATACCTATATTGTTTTCATTTCTTCATTACAATTTTATTACGTTTCCTTTCTCGAATCTAAATATCAAATTTCAGCCATTGACAAAGACAGCAAGTTAGAAGTCACTGACTGACAAAAAGAAAAAAAAAGAAATACACGATGTATAAGCTACATCTCATTCAAGCAATCGTTTTTTGTCATTTCTGTGCGTAATTTTGATATTTCTTTGATAAGTAGCGACACCAATATCGTTCTCAGTATTTATTATTATTATTTTTATACTTAGAAAGATACCGATACCAGATTGTCAAGTCACCTAACGTCAAATTATTGTAATATATAAAATACGATGGTTACATAATTCAGAGGAAAATATTATAACACAGCAGGAAGATAATATTTTTAAACTGATTAAAAAAGTTTTACTCTAATGAAAAATCCCTCCACCACCCACAAAAAATTTATAAGCACATACGAAGTCTGATCAATAAGTATCCGGATTTTTGCCGTAGTAATGAAGCTGAAGCACGCACAGTAAAGCCAGTTGGCAAAACTTGACTTTGAACTCTGTTGTCCATGCGCACTGAGTTTTAACGTTCTAGCTCACTGCCGATGTTTAAGCAGTGCTTGGAAGGAACGTGTGTAGTGATCGTCGCATTGGCCATGACAGAGAAAGTTGTTTTGGCGATACCCGCTCAGAGGCCTACGTAAAATTTCAGAAAGTGTATGGAGAGGAGTGTATGAGCCGCACACAAATGTATGAGGGGTTCAGACATTTCCAGGATGGCAGAAAAAATATCGATATCGACGAACGTTCAGGAAGACCCGCAACCAGCAGAACTGAGAAAAACATCGCAGATGTGAGTGCAGCTGTGAAGGGAAATCGTCGAATCACCATCCGTGAGCTATCAGAGGATTTGCAGATTAGTTACGATTAAGTTCACTCCATTATCACTGAAGATTTGGATATAAGACATGTGTCTGCCAAGTTTGTGCCAAAACTGCTTTCAGCTGACACTCGGGTTTCTATTGCACAAGAACTCTTTGATTGTGTCAAGAACAATGAAAACTTTTTCAAAATTTTGTTAACGCCTCTGAGCAGGTATCGCCAAACTTTTGGCAAAATTTGATGCAGATTCTTTGCTCAACTTCTTCTATCATGGTCAATGAGATGATCACACGCTACACACCTTACTTCCAAGCACTGTTGTAAACAGCGGAAATGAACTAGAATGTTAAAACTTAGCGCGCATGGACCCCAGAGTTCAAGGTCAATTTTTGCTAAGCGGCTTCACTCTGCATGCTTTAGCTTCATTACTATGGCAACAGTCTGGATACTTATTGATCAGAGCCCGTATATGAAAATATTTAACATAACTGTGTGACACCTTGGGCAAGTGTCTTCTACTATAGTTTCAGGCCGACTAAACCTTGTGAGTGTATTTATTAGACGGAAACTGAAAAAATCCCATCCTGTCGTATAAATATATGTGCAATTGTGTATGTGTATGTGTGCCTGTATCTTTGTGTTTATGTTTGTCTCCCATCACCGCTTGACAATCGATGCTGGTGTGTTTACGTCCCTATAACTTAGGAGTTCTGCAAAAGAGATCAATAGAATAAGTACTTAAAAAATAAGTCCTGGGTAGATTTATTCGACTAAAAAATTCTCCAAGGCGGTGCTCCTGTTTGGCCGCAGTCATATGACTGAAACGAGTAAAAGATATTTTTTAAAAAACTAGCAAAAGTACCCAACATGTCCAGGTGCTGGTTAAATAGAAACAATTCTTTTTTCTTCAACTAATGAACTTAAACCAATTTTTGATGTACTTATATGTGTTTCTTCCAACACAGTGCAAAATTAACTATCCGATTAATTTAGAATAATGTTTTACAAATATACGTTTCAAATTTTGGTACAAGGCCAACAATTTCTGGGGAAGGGGTAAGTCGATTACTTCAACCCCAGTATGCAAGCGGTATTTGTTTTATCTACCGCGAAAGGATGAAAGGAAAAGTCGATATCGGCGGAATTTGAACCCAGAAAGTAGACAGATGAAATACTGTAAAGCATTTTGCCCGGCATGCAAACGATTCTGACAGGTCGCTGCCTAATGTTTAACAAATATAAACAAATTAAAATAGAAAGCAATTAAAGGATAAACTATTTCCCACTTTCCACGGAATTTAAAACCGCATACTAACTGTTAGAAATACTTTGTTTTTCAATGGGGAGATTTAATAACTACAATATTCCAATATATAAGGAGCATTCCAGAAGTTTTGAGACTTTTCCTAAAGAGACATTTATTAATTTCCAAGAAGTACAGAACTCTAATCTCTTTCAAAGTAGTATTCTCTAACTTAAATGCACTTGATGTAGTGCTCCAGCCATTTCGTGAAAGCCCCATGGAAGTCTTCTAAAGTTAAGATGACCAAAACCTTTGTCACAACCTCCTTCATCTTCTCCTTCAGCCCGGGAAATAACCAAGATTCACAGGGAATAAGGTCTGGACTGTAGAAAGGGTAAAGAGCAGTTCTGATGCCCTTCTCTGTCAAGTAGTTGGTTGCCAGGATGAGACGAATGTGAGAAAATGTGTAAAACAGCAAAACACGAGTAGAGTTAAAGAAAGAGATAAAAGTAAAAAGAGACGATGAGAGAAGTGATCCAGTATGGCCGCAGCTCCCAATCTGAAACTAGTTAAACAATTATATTATGAAAGAGAGTGAAAAACAGATTTTGATGTCAAAAATTGACAACGTTTCTGTTCTTCATACTACATCTACTCTACTACAACTGCATGTAAATATCTTGATTCCCAAGTTTGGACCACGAACTCGAGGTTTTTATGCAAATTGAGAAATAGTCATGTGGTTTCAAGACAAACAAACATTGATGCTTGTAGATATAGATATATAAAGGTAGAGTGACAACAGAAACAGCAAAATCTCAGACAAGATTATGGCCAACCTGTTTCAACAGACGATAAATTATATACCTGGCAAGTATTGGTATCGGTTCAATCGCCTTTACTCCTTCCATTCTATTATCACAATTTAAAATCTTTATGGAAGGAAAACAATTTTCGTTGCAATGTTTTGCCAGAAATTTAGACATTGTTTAAACATAATCAGTTTCAGATGCATTTATATGAGCCACTCCATTGTTAAAAGGTCTCTTAATGATACAGAATGACAATGATTTTGTAACCCATTTCTCAAATAGATCATTTAGTAAAACAATCATCCAGGAATGATTATGATGTACCAGACACATTGATCAAAAGAAATTTCATTTGGACTTATAGCTGTTATCTCGGCGTTAATGGTGGAATGCTGTGATCCACTTAGAACCATAGTTCCAATATTTATTCTCGTACATTAACTATGAATTAATCATGAGAATTGCAGCAGAATGAATATTTAGGAGGTGAACTGTGGATTTGTTGCGGGAATGACGTTAAACTGCAACCTAGGGTTTTCTTGAGTAAGGATAGCACCTTTTAGCTTCTCGTGCCAGGGTTACTGTAAGGCTGTTGGCAATAAGGCAGTGGATAGCTTAAGATGATGAAGAAATGGTTCTCGTGACCTTTATGATAAATGCCTGGCGTAATACAGTGTACCTGTAATTCATACGGCAGAAATTAACCGTCGGTTAGTTGGCACTGCGATTGAGAAAGGAACATTGAGGGCTCCACCTCTCTTATCTTCTCTCCTGGCCACTCTCTATGATACGTCTGACTATACTGAAACTTCAGACCACATCGCTCGTCGCGTGGGTCACTAAGGAGCGCATTGGACAGTGGAGAGTCAGGTTGGTAATGATAAGCGTGCTACTGGAAAATAACTTAGATCAAAGTTCAGAATTGGAACATTGAACACATGAAAACTGAAAGAAATGGGTAAGTTGAATATTATATGTAATGAAATAGACAATAACAAGATAAAAATTCTTGGTATATGCAAAGTAAATTGAACAAGTAGTGAAATTTTTAAAACTCATGACTAAAAAATAATAATTTTCTCAGTAAAGTTGAAAGAAACTGACTACAAGCACGGTCTAAAGACAATTCTATCTAAAATCTAAAAAAAAGCACTTTTAGACTACAGACCCATCTCAGACAGTCTTTAAAATTGGGCTCAAAGCAAAACCATAAGATATTAGTTTGGTACAGCGTTACGCGCTAACAATTATAGCAAATGATGAAGAAATGGAAAAGTTTACAATTGTCTCAAAAAAAAAACCTTGACAGCATATCAAGTCGAGGTTTTAAGATGGTTATGGGAGACTTTAATGCTAAAGTAGGATAACAATCCAGACTGCTTCGCTAATCCAGTAACAACAATACAAAGTATGTAGCCCTTAAAACGGTCTTTCTTCAGTTATTGAGAATACCGAACTGTCTTACACAGGATCTTGTTTTTAGGAATTCCCAATAAGATATGAATACTTAAATTGTGAAATCAGTTATGTAATAACATGAAATTAACTACCCGATAGTAAGAATTCAAATAAAGTAGCCCCGAAAAGAGCTTTAATACGTTCCCAGTGTATATAGAACATAGGAGGAAATTCTAATAAGGTATATATACTAAAATCGTGATAACAGGCTAATCAGATATGAAATAATAGCAATTTAAAGTAAATAACTCTGAAAAAAGTTTTTGTGCGTTCGCAGAGAATATTACCCTCAGCGGCGCTAGTGTCGGTATATTGGTGAATAAGTGGATCTATTGATTAGGAAAATACTATTTACTTGTTTAAGCGTTGTACTGGATACATTGCGAAAATAACTCAAATAGTTCAAATACTAAGAAATAAGCATACTCAATTTGATTTATACGAAATAATTTACGAACATGAGTGGGTTATTTCCCTTGGCTATATATAAGGATCCCTTTCAGAAGCGAATGTGTGTGTGCGTGTGTGTATGTGTATGTATATACCAGAGTAAGCACATAAATGCGAAGCAAGGTGGAAATAATAGTACTTGAATAACAGAGGTAGCGTAATACGCTTTATTAAAAAGCAGCAAAAATATCACAAAAACTGTTCGTCGGACAGTTTTGTTTAGAAAACTGTCCGACGAACAGTTTTTGTGATATTTTGTGATTTTTTTTTTTTTTTGTATTTTGAAAGTCGGCAAGTTTTTGCTGGAAAAGAGCGTATAGGCAGTGTATTTGTATTTTTTATGAAAATAGAATGTGTGTAGGTAGCCTTCGCAATTAGAAGCGCATATACATGTGTTCGTTAGTGTTTGCTTTCTTTTATGTTTTGATTAAACTCTTTAGGGGGGGGGCTTATATTGGGGGGGGGGCTATTTGTTGGACGTCCACTCTGTTGAGGCGTATGTGTTTGTGTATGTTCTGGTCAAACACTTTGCCTGACTCCAAGGTATTGGTGGAGGGCCGAAGTTGGGGGACTGGTGATTATAGTCATGATGGGGCACGTAGGTATGATGTACTACTTTTCGTGTGAGCAAGAATTAAAAATTTCACTTTTGCAATTCAGGTAAATGACTGGGTGCTTGGAGGTCTTAAAAATTTTCTTTTGTCAGCCAGACATAACCTATCTTCGTTTCCGGTTGCTATTGAAGTACGCTTTACATGTCTCTTGAATCTTCCACTTTATGACCATACGTGTTCGGCCAGGGTTGTGGAATTACGTGTCTCCCGAATGCATGTATGTATCTGTATATATCTACGTGTGTGTATCTTTCGTTCTGTGTTTGTCCCCCCATCACCTGCTTGACAACCAATGTTGTTGGTTCAGTTTCCCGTAACTTAGCCGTTCGGCAAAAGTGTCCAACAGAATAAGTATTAGGCTTTAAAAATAAGTCCCGAGATCGATTTGTTCGACTAAAACCTTTCAAGGCGGTGCCCCAGCATGGCCGCAGTGATATGACTAAAACAAGTAAAAGATAAAAGAAAAGATATAAACCTTGATTTTCCCTTTAGAATCCATTTAACAGTACGTAAAAATAAAAATAAAACACGATGTAAAAATAAGCATGTAAATAGCATAACAACTTGGATAATTAGAATATGTATATGCAGGATATATTACAGAGATGAAACTATCAGAGGAATATGTGAAAATAACAGATGATACTATACAGTAGAAATTAATGAATATGGTGTATATGTAGTCCCTTTGGGAAATAATATCTTAGCTGTAAACACCATAAGTAGCGATTGTATAACTACTATTTCTAGAACCCAAATTTCTCACGCTTGATAAGATCTTGAAAAAGTTCAAATAATGGCATGGATTCGATAATGTAACGTAAGTAAGTTTAGAAACCCTTCAAAGCAACCATTGAAATATGTTAACATAAAGCGAATATCAAGGAGACTATAGATATATTTTATCTTTTATTTGTTACAGGGACGTAAACACACCAACAACGGTTGCCAAGCAATGATGGGAGGACAACGACAGACAGACAGGCACACACACGCACACGCACACATTCAAACACACACACACTTACACACACACACACACACACACACACATATATATATATATATACATATATACATATTCAGATGAATATGGTACTTAAGTTGAGGCACCAGAATTTAGTACGGTATTATGCATGCAATTTCAAAGTAAGGTGATTAAAATCAAAATACGCAACAAGGATATCCAGAGGTAATGCACTACGATCGTTTCATGCAACTCCATTTAACTGAACAATGCAATCATTACATCAATTTAAAATGCAGAGCAATCCTCAGCTGCACAAAAACATAGGATTTAATTAAATTAGAACAGATGGACACATTAGTATAAATATACCTAAAATCTCCAGGAAGTTAAGGAGATAGACAAAGAACATGTTGCCTCTACTACAGCATATAAGTTACTAAATTATCAAGAAGGCTCTACCTGTCACTGATTTTATTTGTTTTTATGGGGTCAGTTTTAATTTATAGACTAGTTTATCAAATCCTTGTATATCTAAGGCTGAGAGAATAAAGGGCAGTATCTGTTAGGGGTAGGACTGAGAAAGCAGACACAAATCATAGTTGGTATAGTCATAAAAATCAAGATTTATTAGAAGCAATATCATAAGGTTTGGTAAAGGAAAACTTAAAACAAGATGTTAGCTGACAACTAAGGGGGTCGCCCACTAGCAGACCAATGATAATGAAACAGGGCAAGTCTTATCATGTAGTACTATAGTTAAATGTTTTAAACAATGTTGCTATATTGTATACAATTAAAGTTTATGGCTATTCTGAGGGTTATTAAGAAGAATATATTAACAAAAGGATAGAAATCTGTGAATATTTTTGAGTATATACCAAACTTTTACCACAATAGAGGGAGGAAAAGAAATTATCCAGAAATAGTTTAATATTTATACATATTGTACACTTAAATACTAACTCATCAGATGGTATCTGTGAATATTGATTAATTGGTATATAGTGGTATTAATAAAGGACTATTGAGGTAAAAGAACATTCTAATTATATATTAATAACATTATAATCTAAGCAGTTTTTTTATAAGTAGTTAATATACCAGTATAGTTTAATATAAGCTAAGTACGAATTTATAGAGATACAAAGATTAGCTTCATTTTATAAAGGCTAATTATAAATTAATAAAGAAATGAAATAAAATAATCAAGTAGGCATGAACACCATAGAAAAGGAATAAAATAGCTTAATTATTAATACTATGGTAAAGTATATGTAGCTTATTAACACCAATAGAGAAGATTTATAGAAAAAGTATAATAGTTCAAAATATATTAGACTAAAACTTATATATTAACTTATTTAGCTAATATCAATAAAACACTGATGTCTGATAAAGAAATGTTTAAGTTATGGAACATTCATATTTTACACTAATCTTTCTATATATAAACTAAGGGTTATATTATAGGTTTAAGAAGTTATTATTGTTACTCCTTACATGATATTTATAGTTTCTTAATGGTACTTGTTTAGAAGGGTTATTTATATAAAGGCCCTTATATAATACTAAGATTAGGAGGGTAGAGCCATTTAAGAAAGAAAGAAATCAAGTAATTTCTAAAGATCATTTCAAACAATATTGTCTTATTGTATAAAGTTAAAACTCAGCGTAATCAAAATTATTAAGAATGAAATTTTAACAAAAGGATAAAAAAACTTCTATGAATATTTTGAGTATATACCAAATTTTTTTTACCACAATAAAGGGAGGAAAAGAAAGCTGCAAAGAAAATACTTTATTATTTATTTACTTATTACTTATCTAAATATTAACTTACTATAGTGGTTTCTATAGAGATTGATCAATTGAATGTATCTGGTATTCAATAATGGACCAACCGAGGTTAAAAAACATGTTAATTGTATACTGATTTAATTAAATTGAACTATTTTAAGTTGTCGAGATACCGGTATTACCTTATATAAGCTGAGTATGAAATAATAGCGGTACAATGATTAGATTTATTTAAGGCTACTATGAAATAATAACAACAATAACAATAATAATAAAATGATCAGTTAGGGTAGAACATCATAGAAAAGGAATAAAGACAGCCTAATCACTAAAACCATAATAAAATATCTATACCTTATTAACTTCAATAGCAAATATTATAGAATGTGCATAATAATTTAAGTAAAACAATATGTCATTATTGTATAAAGTTAAAATGTAGGGTTATCAGGAAGATTCATTTGTACCCCTATAAATTCATACTTAGCTTATAATAAACAATATGGGTATTTTCATAACCTAAAATTAAACTGCTTAGATTATAATTTAACTAATTTGTAGTGAATTTCGTTTCTCACCTCAATGATAAATCAATATATATATATATATATATATATTAATGTTTAGCAGAAGCAACAGAGTGACTCAAGCTCTGAGAGATTGATAAGTGCTAAAGCACGAAACTTTTGGACCTTGAGTCACTCTGTTGCTTCTGTTAAATATTAACAAAAATATATACATACTCATACGTTGAGTCCTATTTTTCCTGTTTGCATCACCATAACTGTTCGCACACACAAATATATATACATAAACACATATAGACATGTGTGTGTGTGTGTGTGTGTGTGTGTGTGTGTGTGTGTGTGTGTGTGTGTGTGTGTGTGTGTGTATGTGTGTGTGTGTGTGTGTGTGTGTGTGTGTGTGTGTGTGTATGCGTGTGTGTGTATACGAGAGCTTCTTTCAGTTTCCATCTACCAAACCCACTCACAGAGTTTGATCTGCCCGAGGCTATAGTGAAAGACACTTGCTGATGACGCCATGCAGTGGGACGGGACCCGGAACCATGTGGCTAGGAAGCAAACTTCTTACCACACAGCCACGCCTGCGTCTATGTACATACTTTTTAAATCATCGTAACAGTTTCCTGTAATGCCGAAGTTTAATTATTCAATATTTTCAGGGAAATCCAAGAACTGAGTAAGTTGTTCTGTTGTGTTATAACCCAAGATATTGTTCTTCCCAAATCGTTCTCAATGGAGTTTTCGTTTCTATATTACAGAATACGTTGAAAATTCCAACGTTTGTGTTCGTTTTATTAAATAGCTATTACATAATTAGTAACTGTAACAACAATGTCTGCAACTGAAGCTAATCTCCAGGTAGAAGCAAACATAAAGTGAATCGTGGTATATAAACCTTCGTGAATTCTACATTTCTTATCACAAACCTATTTTTGCATCAGATCATTTAAATAACTGAGAATTTTCGCAGAAATTTCAGTTTTTCTTCGTATTGTTTTCAAAAGTTAAAGAGTACAATATTTTGGTAAATTTACCTCGTTATGTAGCTTTTAATAGATACATATTTGGAGAGGTATTTGAAAACAATAGGCAATTCAGTTTAGTAAAGTAATTTAGTATCTTAAACATTTTCCTTGCGGTATAATGGTGAGAGATATTTCTTTTCCAAACATAGTTTAAACACCCGGGCACTTCCCATGGGTTCTGTCACTTAACTACTAGTTATTATGGCAGCATCTGCTCTTTCAGGTGGAATCTTACATCTATTTACCTACTCAACAAACGTTTCAGTGTAACGCGAGAGAAACAAATATAATTTCAGATAGAAAGAACACATATATCGATTTTCATTTTAAGTTAAATACCTCAGTTATTTGGAGACCTACTTCTCAGCCATTGAATTTAATAGTGCTGCTATAGAACTGAAATTGGCAGAAACCAATTTTAAATGAAAAAAATAAAATAAAATAAAATCCATATTAAAAGATAGTATCTCATGTATATAAAGTATAAGGTACTGATTGATTATACTTACATACGTTATTTATAAAATAATACGAATAGATAGATAGATAGATAGATAGATAGATAGATAGATAGATAGATAGATAGACAGACAGACAGACAGACAGACAGACAGACAGACAGACAGACAGACAGACAGACAGACAGATAGATAGATAGATAGATAGATAGATAGATAGATAGATAGATAGATACACACACTCACACACGTGTGAGTGTGTATGTAGTGTGTGAGTATGTGTGTATGTGTGTGTGTATGCATGTATGTATGGTATGTATGTATGTATGTATGTATGTATGTATGTATGTATAGTAAATATTAACAATACTGCTGTTGATAAATAGGAATGAATTTATATATACATAAACATGTGGCCTGCGACACTATTTGTAGCTGTTTTCATGAGTGCTACTCTGTAAAAGTAACTAAAAATGTTTGTCTATTATTAAATATTTTGCTTAACCACGCACGCGCGCATGTGTGTGTGGGTGAGCGTGTGTTGAAGATGTTTATTAGTCAAAACGGGTTGTTTCAAAATGAGCTCAATGCTGTTGGTATTCAATTTCCTCATATCATGGTTTACATCTGAAGGATAGGTATTCTATTAAATATTTAAAAATGAAACGCGTGTTACAAAATGGAAAATAATTTACTCTCTACTGTATATTTGCTCTACTCAAATGCATCTTTAAATCACTACACTAGAAATTTTTTCAACTTTACATCATAAAGAATAACATTATGCTGTTTACCTTCTGAAATATAAGTGAATGGTTGCAACAGACTAAAAACAAACGGCCATGGCTGAAAACCAGTAACTGTGCTTTCGCAGATTGCTTTGTAATAACCAATATCGCTTAACAGATAAGTGTGGGTAAAGCGGCAGGCTGGCAGAAACGTTAGCACGCCGGGCGAAATGCTTAGCGGTATTTCGTCTGCCGCTACGTTCTGAGTTCAAATTCCGCCGAGGTCGACTTTGCCTTTCATCCTTTCTGGGTCGATAAATTAAGTACCAGTTACACACTGGGGTCGATGTAATCGACTTAATCCATTTGTCTGTCCTTGTTTGTCCCCTCTATGTTTAGCCTCTTGTGGGCAATAAAGAAATAAGATAAGTGTGGGTAAGAAGATTGCTTCATCAATGTGTGGTTTCGAGTTCAACGCCACTGCGCAACCCCACGGCCAAGTTTCTTCTGTCATAACATTGAGCCTATCAAAGATACATGACTGAATTTTGTGATATGGAAACTGAATGGAATCGCGTCAGACGTTTTCTTCTTGTTCATGGTTGCTATGTATCGCCTGGTTTTAAAACACCACCTAACAGAAAAAATATAGCTTAAATTCTGCATTATTTTGAAGGATTTTTTTATTTTGCATTAATACAGGCATGTAAGTAATTTATTTATTATTGAATATAATGATGTTAATTGTTTAAGTTACGAAACAATTTTCCGTGATATTAGAATTTCAAACTCTTTCTGTGTCATTTATGACTCTACAGACTCCTTATCGTTTGCTCTTGTATCGTCCTATATATTCTATGTTTTGTAGAATGATGCATAAAGGAGTTTTTTATGAGTACTACCGTATTGCTTGAATCCAAATATTATGACTTAAAGATATATATGTATATACATATGTGTATATATGTATATATATATATATATATATATATATATATATATATATTATTTTGCTTAAAAGAGTTCCAACACTGTCTGTTTTTTATGTTTTATTTATATTCCAGCAGAACTAATGTGGGGTATAGAATATGGAATATACAATATACAATATAAAATAAAATAAAATAAAAATGGATGGCACCATGAAAGAAAGTATTGAATGTAGATGAAATATTGAGTGTTCAATATAAAGGATCAAATATATAAATATATAAATATAAATATATATATATAAAGGCGACTCGAGTTTCAGGGCTATTTCCCTTCGTCATGGCCGGTGAGAGAGAGAGAGAGAAAGAGAGAGATACATATATATGCATATATATATACATACACACACACACACACACACACATATATATATATATATATATATATATATATATATATATATATATATATATATATATATACATACATACATGCATATACATATACATATATATATATATATACATATTTATATAACATGGTTTTTGGTTCAATGACCCGCGTGGTACCTTCAGCAAGTGTCTTCTGCTTTAGCCTCAGGCCGGTTAGAGCCTTGCGAATGGTTTTTGTAGACGGCATGTGTGTATGTGTGTGTGTGCGTGTACATATATATATATATATATATATATATATATATATATATATATATATATATATATATATATATTATACAAGACTGTGCCCAACCATGGCCACAGTCTAACGATTGAAACAAGTAAACGAAAGATATATGTATGTATGTATGTCCTAAGGAAATAATTTAAACAGCATCCTGCAGTAGGGTTCTGGTTTAGGAATTCCAAAATTTCGAGGAGCGTGGAACCACCTCTTAGCCACAATAATTCCCAGATCTACCCTACCCCTGAATAGGAGTGTCTGTCAGGGTCTCAACGTATCTGTCAGGTTAACTAGCATATGTTAATACAATCCACCTGAGCGCGGAGACGCAGAAATACTCTTGGTTAGTGTTACGGTGATCACTAAAACCATCGGCAGTGTGGGACCTCTACCTGTTGCCGCCGCATCCTTCTAGGGAAGCTACATTCTTATGTAAAACCTCCGGCTTCACGTGATTACTGAATATGTCACTTTGTCCCGTCACTGTACTAATTTCTAAGACCCAGAGAGTGGTATTCGTGTTGTACAAGAGTTTATCATTATAACCCAATAGTGTATAGATATCTCTTTTTGGTAAACTGTCATTTGTCATGCTATTAAGTCCTATGGCGATGGAAGACTGGCGATGTGTGTAGACCTAAGCAGTTGGAGGCGTACAGTTATAAACCTGCTCATTCTAACATAATTGTTGTGTCTATCCATGACAGGGACCAACTCTGGTGGGGGTTCTTGTGTTTAAGCAGCCCTTTTTTAGGAAGAGTACTACTCATCCAAATTCCAGGGAAGGTGATAGTAAAGAGGCATTAAACATTGCTTGTCACATTTTTTCTGCGGCTAACGATGGTTCATTCAAGCAGGAACAGGAAAGATGAAATACAAAATAAAATATTTGCAAAACATCGAACTAAACTCAATATTTGTTGCTGTTGGCTTTCCCTTTTGTCAAAATTATTGTTCCACGGTTTTAGACCAAATTTCATCTCGTGTTCTTGTTAATGCAAATGAACTGTGTTCACAAGAGAACAGACTTGAGCTTCGTTCTTATATATTTTGAAATCTTCTAATAGATAATAACTGGTTGATTTTGTGCTTTTTTCCTTTAAACTCATATTCAGATGTTACATTTAATAATGTTAAAGGAATCATGCACAAACCAAATAGCAAAGGAAGCAATCTGTACCATAAAAGATCCCTCTTTTCGTTCTTACTATTCCTAGATTCTGAGCTCAGTCTTCCAGCTTGCCATATTCTTTCTCAAAACACTCTAGTCATTCTTTGCAGTGGCAAACATGTTCATCATAGGCCTCACAGTAATCTATTGGTCCCATTGCTAAATATCTCTTCCTTCGCTTAAAATCATTGATTACTATTTTATTTTTGAGTAAGTGGTTTTTAGTTCCCATACAATTCCGCTTACAACCCTTCTGCTCAACAGGGAAGATTCCGTTATCAAGAAATATATTCATTTCATAAGCGGTTATTCCAAGGAGCAGCAGTTTCTACGTCAGTAGGAGGCATGATATGGATCTGTAATTATCTAAAGCATTCCTTTCTGAAAAAGCATCCTTCAAACACAAAGTGTATAACTATGTTATCCATTCAGGAATTTTTTCATTTCCGTTGATCTGTGCATTAAAGTGTTCTGCTATGTTTTATGGCATCAGATCTAGCTACTTTCCAAATACTCATCTTCCTACTTACTTCTCGCACATTTTCTGCTTAATTTCTAATTTCTTTCTGTTGTGGAGAAGAAACAGGATCCTTCAAATTTTATAGCTATTCAACCTCAACATTATGTTGTTTTCCTTACTTTATATCTCACTCCAAAATAGACAACTTTCTTCCGCTTCTGATATACCATAACATTTTCGTATATATTTTCCTTACTTATTTCTTGATAAAATTTCTTCGGGTCAATTTAGAATGATTTATTTTGCCTACGCTGCTTCACTATTTGGTCGTACCTTATTACTTTTTTCTCTCTTCGCCAAAATGTACAATTTTACTCATTATTCAATTACAACATTCAGCCCTCTTCTTTCAATGCTATATTACATGGAAAAATGCGAGCAAGAAAAATAATATTCCTAAGATTATAAACCTGGAAAAGTACAGCACAAGTTATTACACTTGAAAAGTTCAGGACAACTTATTACATCTGGTAAAGTACAGAACAAAAAATTTTTTACTTAAAATATTGCAGCTAAGGATAAATTTCAAATAAAATATCTAGATTTAGAAAATATTAGCTTTTATTAAAACTAAAAATTTTATTACAAGTTATTACTTCGATTTGTTATTAAAAATAGAAAATAATTCAATTAAAATATTTTTTGCACTTTAAAAAAAATCATTGGACTACAACTAATGTGAGCTATAGAGGAAAGTTTAAAAGAAAAGAGGAAAAAAAACCAAAAAAGGACATAATAATAGGAGGGCAAATCGAAACTAACAATCATGGCAAGGGATAGATATATAAGTCCTTTTGCATTTTACACCAAAAGCCAATATGAAAGTTTTTCTCATAACTTTTGCAGAATAGTTTGTCCTAACAGAATATCCACCTTTAGGTCGTGATAAATATTATCTCTAGATATATAAATATCGAGAACAAGAAGATATATAGAAAAGAGTAGCCGAGGTCAGTGTGGGTTATGAAGTGGGATGCAAGGTGGTATGGTGTGAAGAAGACCACATGTGTAATAGGGACAGCATTGTGGGGCAAGTACATTAGAATTATCAATTAGCTAGACTAGCCACCGGAGGTGGAGGGTGACGTACAACATAAAATATATCTACTACAGCAGTTTGATTCGGGTTTTCAATGCAAAGTGTATAGTAGGAAAAGGTTATACTAAGCAGTGGAGGGAGGAGACGCTAGAGCGTTGAGGAAACGTAAGTATATGCTTGTAAATCAGCTGACTACGATGGGGTTCTGAGGGCAGAGAGTGTACTTTAGATGTATGGGTTTGTTGAAAGTTGCCAACAAAAATAAAGAAATTATTTATTGTAACAATTTAGTGAAGAGTGTGAATATGATTGGTTGTGGATTTAGGAGTAGCTTAGAAATAAAAACAGAAAATTTTTTTTTAAATTTGTACATTAGCTGAGAATATCTAAAGTGGTTGCTAAGATAGGTGGTTGCTAAGATAGGTGGTTGCTAGAGAATAATATTTAGTTAAATCGTTGTATTGAATTATTCGCAGAGTGCAAAGTGATATTAAGAATGATGGAATATGGAACCGTGTATACGAACGTATAGACACACACACACGCACACGCACACGCACATGCACATGCACACACACACACACACGCACACGCATATGCACACACACTCTCCCTTTCTCTTCCTCTCCCACTTTCATATAGATACATAATACTCTCCCCTTTCTCTTCCTCTCCCACTTTCACATACACTTTCCCTCTCTTTCTCCTCTTCCTTTTATGCTGCTATCTGTCACGTTCTTTTACTTCCCTCTCTGTTTCTGTCTGCCCTCTATCGTTTCCTCCTACTACTACTGACATGTGACCTGTGGTCAGTCTTATCTCGTTCCTTTCACGATCGGCTAGCTTACTAAGTAGTCGTACTTTCTCGCCTGTCGCTGTCTCTCTGTTAAATTCTTCAGGATATTCTCCCAGCGTTGACTATTTTCATCCACTGCCTGGCCCTAAGGCCTTATTTTGTTCGTTTATTTATATTAGTTCGTTTATTTATATTAGTTCGTTTGTATGCCCACAGTCCTGTTTGTTTTCTTCTCTGTCCCTCGTATATCCACTAATTGTCTCGCTTTTGATTCCATTTATTCTTCTGTATCATCTTCTTGTCTGTTCCTTTTTTGTGTTGTTTCTTGTATTTTGGCTCAACCATTCTCGGTGGCATTTGCTGTCGGCGTCACCAGTAGGGGATTCATTCAGTGTTATCGGTTAAGCGTGAAATTGCGATTGACCCACTGGCCGATAAGTGATGAGGAACCAGCGACCATCTGTATATGATTCCCGTTTGCTTGTGCATTCATTATGTCTTTGACTCATTTAATGCAACGATAAGTACAGCAAGAAACTTTTTTGTTTACAAATAAGTACTATATATATATATATATATATATATATAAACAAGCAGGTGTATTAGTTTGACGCTCAGAAAAGGTGAGAAAGTCTCTTACGTTTCGAGCCTACGCTCTTCAAGAGAAAGGAACACGAGGAAATAAACAGAGAGAGAATAAAAACAAAGCTTGTGGAGTTAGCGGTCAATCATGGCGATAAGAGGGTATTGTAGTTCGCTGGAAGCATTGTATATTGTTTGTGAAATGTAACGTGTCTCGATTGCCACAACAATGCAGTGTAGACTATAATAACCATTATAAATAATTTAATTATTCATAGTCTAATATAATATTTCGGAATATAAAAATTCCTTCTTCAAATATTGCTAGGAATTAATAGACTCACTGTTATAATCGGTTTTCTAACGGTTACTGGAATTTGTCTGAAGCGTCTCTGCAGTAGTCTCACGAAACTCCTTCCGGAATTCCTCATGGCAACTGCGTGAGGGCGGTTATGTCTTGAGCTCGTGTACGTTGGCATATCCGCAGCGCTGCTACCAAGTTATGTATTAAACGTGAATTTTTTTCTTTACACGAGCATGTTATCATCGTGCGTGTAGGGTACCGACATAGTTAAATAATATAGTGATTGCTAATTTCCAGCCTGTTGTTAATTTGAAGACTAGTCTGTCCAAGAAGATAGCTTCCTTAATTCTTAAATTTCCGAAATTTCTATCATTGTGCTCAATTGTGACTGTTATGTTTTTGTCGGTGTTCTGGCCTCTGTCTAGATGTTTTCTGAAGGAGGAAGCTCGCGTGTTTAGATGTTCTTTAATGCGAATGTGTAATAGCCTTGCAGTGCTGCCCACATAGAAATTGTTGCATTTGTTACATTGGATTCGATATACAACATTTGCTCGTTGGCATAAATCTGTGTCACAGATGGGGCAGTTAGCTAGTGTGCATTGATTGCAGTCCCTTGCTCGTTTCTTTGCGAGGTGTCTTCTCAGAGAGGGGCCGGAGTGGGTTAGTTGTATGTCTAACTCTTATCTTCTTATGGCTCTTCAGATGGCTGTAGTTTTCTTCTCGCTAAAATTGAGTATTTTAAGGAAGCCTGTGTAGCTGGGTTTTCTATCTGTTTGGCGTGTTTGTCGTCTCGGGTACTTAAGCCGATTTACAATGGATATAGGGTACCCGTTGGTTTTCAATACCTATAGGAAGCGTGTGGTGTGGGTCACCTTGTCCTCTGTCCAGCTGCACTTGTTTTGGATGCATATCAGTTCATTTCTGGCGTATCCTATTTTGGCACCGAATGGAAGGGCTGAATTGTAGTGAACAAACATATCTCTACTGGCTTTTTTCTTGTAGAACTCAGTGTGGATCTCTATTTCCGTTATTTTCAGTTGAAAGTCGAGCATCGATAAGGATCCAATGTTGTCGGGTATATTTGTGAATGTATATGTATATATATATATATATATATATATGTGTGTGTGTGTGTGTGTGTGTGTGTGTGTGTGTGTGTGTGTGTGTGTGTGTGTGTGTGTGTGTGTGTGTGTGTGTGTGTGTGTGTGTGTGCGTGCGTGTGTGTGTGTGTGTGCGTGTGTGTGTGTGTGTGTGCGTGTGTGTGTGTGTGTGTGTGTGCGTGTGTGTGTGTGTGTATAAATCTATACTGTCTATGTATGGCCGGATGGGTCGAGAGACGCATATATTTGAGCTGGTGGTTATATAATATATATATATAAATTTATATAAATATATATACCTATATCTATCTATCTATCTATCTATCTATATCTATATATATATATATATATATATATATATATATATATATATATATATATACATATATATGTGTTTTTATATTATTAATAAATTCATAAACTCATCAATAATATACTCAGGAAATCAATATTTAATATTTTGAAAGACATACATCCAACATGACACGGCAACATAATAAATTTAAAATTTAAAATATAAATATACGAAATATAAATATCAATATATATAAAAATTTGAATATAGATAAATATATGTGTGAATATATATGCGTATAAAAATTTATGCGTAATTAAGCATGAATATTGTAAAGTCTAAAATATAAAATATAAAAGAACCTAAAATTTAAAGAGTTAAATATCTTACGATCGTTTCGCGGATATTACTATAATCACAAAGTGATCTAAAGATCATCTTATTATCAGTAATTCCGCTCTTCAGAGATACATTAAGAACCAATAGTATATATATATAATATTAAAACATTAGAAATATTAAAAAATTAAAAATAATAATAAAATATATACTGTCCTTTCTATAAATTGTCAAATTAATCCTTCTGAAATATGTAAAGTTCATTCCTTTCATCCTTTGTTGAAATTTCAAGTGTTAAACACTTATTTGTATAAGAATTGGTATATTTTTTTCTAAATGTATAGAAGACCTCGGCAAAACTCATCCTGCTATTAGAAGTGTTGGTAATCCTATAAATCCGATCCGAGTTTGAAAATTCATCCACCGTGAATATTTCAACATTAAATTTTAAGCACTCACAAATCCCGGTCTGGGAATCGAAACCGCGATTCTATGACCGCGATCACTTTAGACAACGTCGATTTGATGGAGAGAGTGTGCAAATGTGCGGCATGAACATTTGATCACTATAAACAATTCATTTGCGCAGGTCGTTCGACAGGAGAGTCAACAATATATATATATATATATATATATATATATATATATATATATATATATATATATATATATATATATATATATATATATATATATATATATATATATATATATATATATATATATGTATGTATGTATGTATGTATATATATATATATATATATATATATATGTATATATACATATATGTATATATATGTGTGTGTGTCTATTGGGTGCACAACGAATGTGGTCCTGTTATCCTCACCAGTGAATGTTCTGGTGGAGGAGGGTGTCAAGCAAGGAGACACCATCTCTCCTAAGCTTTCCACGACGTGTATCGAGATGGTCATGCGAAGCATGAACTGGAACGGAGGCATAAGGATAAATGGAGAGCTACTCACCCATCTAAGATTCGCTGATGACACAGCGTTGATAGCGGAGAGCACCGATCAGCTGCAGACCATGCTGGACGAACTGGATTTCAGGAATTCGGCGGTCGGCCTGAAAATCAACCGTACGAAAACCAAGTACATGTGGTCTGAGGGCGTACCGATCAGTCGTTTAACAGTCGGAGGTGATGAAATAGAAGAGGTGAGCAGCTGTGTATCTCAATCAAGAAGTGACTATAAAGCAAGAGATGGAGCATATGATCTCGCGAAGGATAAGAGCAGGATGGAGAGCATTCAACTAGGCGAAGGATGTGCTGAAGGCGAACCTAGGCAAGGCAACTCGCGATAATTTCTGCAACAGCCCAGCCTTGCCTTCAATGCTTTACACATGTGAGACTTGGGCTTTCACGAAGAGAGAAGGACAGCATCTGCTTACGTCACAGAGCCCCATGGAAAGGTCCATGCTGGGAATCTCGCTAAGAGATCACACCCGGAACGAGGAGATCAGGAATAGAACTGAAATGAAGCACATCATCGCAGAATATCACCACACAAAACTACGATGGGCCGGTTATGTCCAAGGTTCACAGACAATCGGTGGATCCGTGCAGTTGTCGAGTGGTACACGCGCGAACGAAAGAGACCACTCAGAAGACCTCCAATCAGGTGGGAAGACGATTTAAGCGTTGATAGCGGAGAGCACCGAGGAGAATGGTGAGAGCTCGAGGAGAATGAAACAAATGCTGTGGCCCACGGAGCCAACTCAGCACCAGACAGCCTGGCCGGTCCAGGTGATCCAGGTGATGTGTGTGTGTGTGTGGGGGGGGGTTGTATACGTGTTTCTAAGTATGTGCATGTACACAATTACCTATATACGTGTATACGCGTGTCCGTATAAATATACATGCGTGTTTGTCTTATGTGTGTATGTATATCTGTTTAACTGTGTATATATGTGTATGCACGAATATATATCTATATTCCTATATATGTATGTAACTATGTATTAGTATGTATATGGATATGTGTGTATGTGTGTGTAATATCTAAAACAGTTTAATTCGGCTCTACGCGACTTAAAGTTTCGCGGACCTCAAGCAGAAGCCCGTCTCTTTCAGGCTATAAGTTGTATGGAGCCGAATCAAACTGTTTTAAATAATACATGTAAATCTTATTAAATGTGTTAAGTGCCTATTTTTCTTTCATGCGTTTTTCTTTTATGTGTATGCATATGAGCGTGTATATGTATTCCTAAATGTATGTACATATCCATTTTACACAGAGTTAGATTCGTTGTGTGGGTGGCCGTCGACAGTTTTATGACTTAAAAAACCATCGCAATCTGTGTCATGATATTCGTTCTCTAGATGTTTTTAACTGCCAGTTATATTTATCTCATTATCTACGCAAAGCCATCGCATCAAAAGTAGAAAGTAATAATTTCCCGAGGTAGTTATTAAATGCATTCACTTCGGACTACATTGTACATATATCTGTTAGTTTGTCACCATCTTTTTTTTCCGTCTGGGTTCTTCTAGTCGAAGATATGTCAAGTTATCTAGTTTATATATTTTGTATTTATATGTACGTCTATAAATGTATTTTAACATATTTTTTTTGATTTTATATGTGTATGTGTATGCGTGGATATGTCTGTTCATTATATACGTATGTGAATGCATACGTTAATGTAAATCTCCAAATTTTGGGGCGTGGCTTCTCAGACTGTATTATCACATTGTATTACATTATATATCTGCATATTACATATATTTATCTGCATATATATATATATATATATATATACTTGAACATTAAGAACAAAATATATATATACTCTTTTACTTGTTTCAGTCTTTTGACTGTGGCCATGCTGGAGCACCGCCTTAAGTCGAGCAAATCGACCCCAGGACTTATTCTTTAGAAGCCTAGTACTTATTCTATCGGTCTCCTTTGCCGAACCGCTAAGTTACGGGGACATAAACACACCAGCATCGGTTGTCAAGCGATGCTGGGGGTACAAACACAGACACACAAACACATACACACATACATATATAAATATATACGACAGGCTTCTTTCCGTTTCCGTCTACCAAATCCACTCACAAGGCTTTGGTCGTCCCGAGGCTATAGTAAAAGACACTTGCCCAAGATGCCACGCAGTGGGACTGAACCCGGGACCATGTGCTTGGTAAGCAAGCTACTTACCACACAGCCACTCCTACGCCTATATACATATATATATATAAAACAGTCAAATAACAGTCAAAACGCGTTATTAAATCGCCAAAAAATACACTGGTGATTACTACAGGAATCAAACGAAAGCAAATTTGGTTAAGACAATATACTTACATACATTTAAGTATTTCGATATACGTGGACTAGTTTCTGCATTGGCATAATATGCCTTAGTTTCTTCAGCACACATTACCAGGATATTCGTTTCGCGCCGAAATCACAGCAGCTTCCCAGTGTAAAATAATCTCGTTACCAGTGTATTTTTTGGCGATTTAATAACGAGTTTTGACTGTTATTTCAAGCAGGTAGACATACTTTGATTAATTTTAATCCCTTGACTATTTAAATGTTATTTTTTGTCCTGCAGTCGCCTGTTTCGTTGATTGTTATTATCATTCTTAAACTAGTGACATTGGATAATAATAGAATTAACGCTACCTTTGTAAATTAACTTTTAATAAATTATATATATATATATATATATATATATATATATATATATATATATATATATATATATATATATATATATATATATATATATATATATATATATATATATATATATATATATATATACATATATATATATATATATATATATATATATATATATATATATATATATATATATATATATATATATATATATATATATACATATATATATATATATATATATATATTTATATATATATATATATATATATATATATATATATATATATATATATATATATATATATATATATATATATATATGCAGATAGATAGATAGATAGATAGATAGATAGATAGATAGATAAATTTCAAAACTTAAACCGAAGGACAAAGCAAAATCGGAAAATACATACACAAGATATGGGTGTGCTTATTCCCCATCAATTATCGTCCAAAAATAATAACAATTTCACGCCTTTAACGATAATATTATTCATTTTCTATGACGTTAGCAGTGGAAAGCAGTTGAGAATAGTGAGCGGACGTTGAGAACAGTGACGAAAGCAATGGGCAAAGGTAATGGTACGACTATAATGTACAATCGAAATAAAATATACAATATACAAACAAAATAAAGGCCGTACCTCTCTGAAACAAAGATAGTACAAGATGTGTAAAAGTAACGTAAGGAAAATGTCTGGAAGGTCCAGAAATAGAAAGTAGAGATAGATAGATAGATAGATAGATAGATAGATAGATAGATAGATAGATAGATATGGAATAATAACAAGTGAATGAAGGTCAGCTGAATACATTTGACAATATGATAATTAGTTGTAAATGTGTTCGTTTAAGGGAGTTATTCGCCGTCCTCTTGACTGGTTGTATATGATCAAATTTCGTGCGTGGTCGCCGTAAAAGCGATTTGACTGAAACAATAGGCATACTGTCTTCAGTTTGTACATTAGTGTAGTAGGCAGACTCATATATGTAGACAAACGGGCGAGGATACCCTTGCACATGATATAGAATAAAATATTTACAGCCACTTTTCTAATGGTGCATACAAATACACTCACGCATACGCACACGGGAAAACAGCAGGACCAACGTTTCATTTTTTAAAGTCGGAACCATGTCACCGACAAGTTTATTTGAACCTTTTCCCTTCTACACCGACACTGTCTCTTAGTCATTTATTCTCATCCTTCGCACCTCAGTTTTCCACCGCAACTTTGACCGCTTCCCTTCTTTTCATTTTATTTTTCTTTCACCTTTCACTCAGTTTCTTTTCCTACTTCCTCTCTCCGAAGTACGGTAACGCTGTCTTGTGTTCCCCGTCACCTGCAGCCAATCTCTCAAATATAGAGGATGTAAACCTCTGCTTACTTCCTTTTATTTTTCTCCAGTCATCTAAAAATGACTATACAAAACATTGTATACACCACTCTCAACGCTAATTTTACTGTACTCTTTCTGTTGTCTTCTATAAGTAATAAAAGTCTTTTCGACACAAACAACTACCACCGATCACCTTGGAGTCTGATTTGTTCGATGTGTGTATGCACGTGTGTGTGTGTGTGTGTGTGTGTGTGTGTGTGTGTGTGTGTGTGTCTGTGTGTGTGCATACATAGACACACACACACACACACATATATATGAGGTTAAAACTTCTTCACTTCCAATGTCTGCAAGTTAAAATACTTCATAAGAGCAGTTTCAGAGAAATGTTAGTACAAGGAGTAGAGATCAAAATCAGAGTTCCCAACATTTCACTCGCTGCTTTATCAGGGACATTACTTTTAACATTGATACGAAAGGTGTTCATTAAAGACTTCCACTGATCCACTTCTGGTTATTGCAGGAAACATAACTTGTACAGGTATAATCATACATGTCCCTACATGTCACATTGTAAATTGCAGCTTTCTACTAGCATTCGTTTGTCTTTTACGGCAGCTGAAGTGAATTAAAGTGTTATAATGGAGGTAATTGAATGCAGATCAGTGATCAGGTTCTTATACTCAAAAGGTCGTTCGCCAAAAGAGAATTTCGATGAGATGAAAGAAGTTTATGGTGACGATGCACCATCATACGATGCAGTCAAGTACTAGCATCACCAGTTCAACTGTAGTCGGACATCGGTGGAAACTGCTCCTATTCCTGGACGACTACATTCCGCCATTGATGACGACACCATCCATAAATTGGAAGCCGTCAGTTTGGAGGATCGCCGCATAACTATTCGGCAACTATCCAAGAAGTGAAGATAAGTGTAGAGTCCGTGGAAAAAATCATTCACGATCATTTGCACATGCGGAAGTTGTCTGCACGATGGATTCCCCGGATGCTCACACCTTTTCAGGAGCAGGAATAAGTCAATTGCTCCAAGGCTCTTTGGGCAGTGTGCTAAGAAAATAAGAAGGACTTTTTCGGCAGACTTATCACACAGGATGAGATATGGGTCCATCACTATGATCTTGAGACTAGCAGGCAAGGTGATGCTCAGTCTTTTGAGAACAGTGCGGAGTAGTGATGTTGGATTTTCTGGCAGAAATTGCGGAACACCATCAAAGCAGAGAGGCGTGGCATAACTCCTCCAAGACAACGCCTCAGTTCACAATGATAAAAGCACACTCCTGTGGCTATGAAATCTTCCCTCATCTCCCTTACTCTCCCGACATCGCCCTATATGACTTCCACCTCTTTACCATAGAGGATTTTTTTGAAGGGGAAGGACATTTCGGATGATGATAAACTTATTTTCGTGGTAAAGTCTTGACTCTAGACGCAACCTACCGACTTCTACAGGCAAGGTATTCACAGCTGCATAAAGCAATGGGAGAAGTATGTCAGCATTGATGGTGGCTATGTAGAGAAGGACTAATAATTATACCATGTTTCGTTTATCCCCGTCCTAGGGAAGTGGGTCAGGGAAATCTTTAATGAATACCACACGTAAATATAGTTTTAGTAAACGAATTTTACACTTATATTTTGATGTTATTGCAAAACAGTTCTCTCTTTAATGTAGAAGTTAATTATTTTGTATCGTGAAAGGCGTCGCTATTTTAATTACATTGAAGATATTCCTATGATGCCGAGCGTTATGTATTTAAGTTTACCATGATTTTTTTTCTATATTATGAAAATAAAAACAAGAAATATGAATTACCTCGGAAGTTCCATCTCGTAAAAATACTGAACAGCGTTCACATTTCAGTAAAGTCTGTGCCCGATTCATAGTTTTCAAGATTAATCCATCTGGGTTGGTTTGTTCTTCGAACAGGTCATGCACAACTTCTAAAAGTGACTAAAATTAAAATAAATTCACTAGTTTAGAAACGCACGAAATATTTATCAAATACTACTTAATGGATGCAAAATTTTTTGCATTAATGTTTACTCTTTCAGAAAATTATTCAATCTCTGATATTTGGATTATGTTCAAACGTGTTTCAACGTCTTGAAATTTTTACTTGCTTTTAAGTTTTGGTAAATATTCACAATGAAATTGTGTTTTTCACAATATTAATAAATTAAGGCAAATTGCTACAATATGAACTTCAAACAAATTGGACCTAGTTCTTCAGGAACTTACTTATTACTAACCAAGGTATTCTTGTGATATTTACATTTCATTTCATTGTGTATGGCAAAATATATAGCCAAGGTAAATCTTTGGGTTATAAGTAATAGGGTATTTATTTTTATCCTTCTGCACGGTCATTGTATAGGTTAAAGGACTACCACCCATTCGAGACCATTTTGTATCTTTATAAGACTACAAATTCGTTCTTGTATGGAATACTGTTGTCATTTGGGTGGAGCACTATTTTGGATCTTCTCGGCCAGATTCAGAAGTGAGTCTGTAATCTGATTGATTCCTCTTTTGCCTTGCATCAACTCTGCAACCCTTGCCACATCGACGTGAAGTCGCCAGTTTTAATCTTTTCTATTGTTATTGCCACAGAAAGTGCTCTGATGAACTTTCCTAGTTCCTGATTACTTTGTGCTATATCGCCTGACTCATAACTCACAGTATACCCAACCAAATGCTACTATGCTTCTACGAATAAGGAAGTCATTCTACGGTCGAAGCTTTTTTTCTCCAATTACCAGATTTTGAAACTCTCTTCTATCTTATTGCTTTCCTCCGTTTTATGACCAGAACTGTTTCAAGTCTAAAGTAAATACATTCCTTATGTCTTAATTTTATCTTCTTTATTGTCCTTTACCACTACATGTTTTCTCGCCTTGTTTGGGACTTTCTTACAAGAAGATAAAAGTGCGCCAAATTCAAGCTTTTCTCTCAAAATAGGTGTCCCCTTTATGTTATGTTATAGCTCTTTTCGGACCGTATAGAACCCTATGGAATCATGCAGAAGAGGGAGTTTAATGCGATTGCTATTAAGAGCTGCAACCAAATCGGCCAACTCCGTGTACCAGTTCACTCATGACACGACGATCATCTTGATGCTGTAATAAGAGACACATTGTTACACACATCTTCCACAATTTGGAATGGCCTGCAAATTTCATGTGCTCTGTACCTACCTCTTTTCCTCCGACTCACCTATGTTGAAGTAGTGTCTGGTGAGCATTGTCATTACTTTATATTTAGGCTAAATTTATATATTTCACAAATTCTTTTGGAAGCCATCTTACATATTTTCATTCTCACTTCACTCTACATACCCAAGTAAAGAAAAAAATATTCTTACTTCGATAATGCAGCTTTACTTCCCCATAAAAAGACAGAAATGTCAAGAATGGAATGACATTTTTTTGCTCAAAAGTATGTCGATCATAACTCATCTGGGCATATCTTGATAATTGTCAATAAACGAATGAATGTAATTTTATTAATTTAATATAATTTATAAAATACACAACTAATAAAGTAATTTTGACTGTTATCTCATATTTCTGGTTTTATCAAGAATTTCAGCTAAACACGTTAAACTTTTCCTAATCATGTATTGGAATACAATTAAATTTTTTGAGACATGTGATTTTAAGCGATAATTTTAAAATGACTGAAGAATGGAGGCTATAATCAAATGTTCTACTCTGGCAACTGCTACCAAAGTTAGCCACTAAAATTGAAAGACATTCATATACGTTTAAATTATATTACGTTGAAAAGTTATGAAGGAAAGGTAGTATGAGAAAACTAAATATATTACTTTAGTTATGTATTTAGTGTCTGTAAATTCTGAATCCAAAGTCGTGGTTGTCTGTAATACTTTGGCACAATTCAATATTTTATCACATTCAAATTAAGTCTATCTATCTACACATTTTTTTATCTTTCTCCCACCCCCACCTCTCACTCCCTTCTTCTTCTTCTTCTTCTTCTTCTTCTTCTTCTTCTTCTTCTTATTATTATTATTATTATTATTATTATTATTATTATTAATATTATTATTATTATTATTATTATTATTATTATTATTATTATTATTATTATTATTTTATGTTTGTTTTTTGTTTTGCATTTGTACAAGTTGGATCCAAGTCTCACCCAGAGACCTCAAGAGACAACAAGTTAGAAGTTCATGTAGGTGTTATGCCTAGGGTACCATATATTTGGATTTGTACAGTTTTGTTCAAGTGAATGTTTAAGAAACCATAAGAAAATTGTGTTTGTTTTAAAATTTGAGATCACATAGACAGTATTTTACGTAGGATATGGGCAGTTCCCATGAGCACTATCTTTTGAACTTCAACCATTTTGGGGTTTCCTGGTATCTGAGCTAGGTAGTAATCAGCCCGTTTCGCTGTCATTCCCAGGGCACCTATGACAATAGGTATACTATTATTATTATTATTATTATTATTATTATTATTATTATTATTATTATTATTATTATTATTATTATTATTATTATTATTATTATTATTAGTCAAAACGAAGAGCGCGATTTTAGATGTTTTATTTTTTGAACAACATTTCGACAGAACGTCTGTCTTTCTCAAGTTCAAACCAAAAGGTGATTGAAAATTCAAAATTTCAGAAACCAAACGTAGACTATGAACGTGAGTAATCAGCGTCCATACGTTGATAGAATGACATCATCAGCTTTTGTCAGTTTTTTAATAAGCAGAAAGAAAGAAAGAAAAAGGAAGACGACAGAAAAAGAAAAGAAAAAGAGAAAAAGAAGAATATTCAATCAAACAGTTTTGCATAAATTTGATGATATTCTCCTGCAAAGATTCCCATTTAGTGTACGGTGCAGAATGCACGAAACATAACTTGATTTATGTTGGTTGTGCAACGGAACAATTAAACAAAAGGTTTAATGGGCACAGATTCGACGTCAGGCACAAGAACAGTAGTTCAACAGAACTTGCTGAACATTTCGTTTCAAGCGGCTGCAATTTTGAAGAAGATTTGAAAGTGCACATTCTCAAAAAATATCCTGAATGTACCCCACTTTCACTTCTCAGAATGTATGAGGAGAAATATGTTTGCGGGTTATTGACATCACGCCCTGGAGGAATGAATAAGATGACAGGAGAATATCATCAAATTTATACAAAACTGTTTGATTGAATATTCTTCTTTCTCTCTTTTTCTTTTCTTTTTCTGTCGTCTTCCTTTTTCTTTCTTTCTTTCTGCTTATTAAAAAACTGACAAAAGCTGATGATGTCATTCTATCAACGTATGGACGCTGATTACTCACGTTTATAGTCTACGTTTGGTTTCTGAAATTTTGAATTTTCAATCACCTTTTGAGAAAGACAGACGTTCTGTCGAAATGTTGTTCAAAAAATAAAACATCTAAAATCGCGCTCTTCGTTTTGACTATTTACCTTCGTGAAGAGTTACGTCAATCCTTTTTTTTTAAATATTATTATTATTATTATTATTATTATTATTATTATTATTATTATTATTGTTATTATCCTCTCTCTATCACTCTCTCTCTTTCTCTCTCTCTCTCTCTCTCTCTCTCTCTCTCTCTCTCTTTCTCTCTATTTCTTCTCTCTCTCTTTCTCTCTATTTCTTCTCTCTCCTTTTCTCTTGTCTTGTCTTAGCCGCACGTCCTCTATCTTGTTTTAATGTAGTATATATATTTTGTACATTAGGCGCAGGAGTGGCTGTGTAGTAAGTAGCTTCCTTACCAACCACATGGTTCCGGGTTCAGTCCCACTGTGTTGCACCTTGGGCAAGTGTTTTCTACTATAGCCTCGGGTCGACCAAAGCCTTGTGAGTGGATTTGGTAGACGGAAACTGAAAGAAGCCCGTCGTATATATGTATATATATGTGTGTATCTGTGTGTGTGTTTGTGTGTCTGTGTTTGTCCCCCTAGCATTGCTTGACAACCGATGCTGGTGTGTTTATGTCCCCCTCATCTAGCGGTTCGGCAAAAGAGACCGATAGAATAAGTACTATAGGCTTACAAAGAATAAGTCCCGGGGTCGATTCGCTCGACTAAAGGCGGTGCTCCAGCATGGCCGCAGTCAAATGACTGAAACAAATAAAAGAGTATTTCTATTTGCACACCCTGCCTGTGTCGTGTTTGTTTTTGTCATTGTCCTCTACGTTCACTCATTATTCACGGCAGCTTTACGGTGAATAATACTATCGTTAATTGTAATGATATTTGTACGATACCTGAGGAGGAAAGAGTAAGTCTATGTCTGGTGTTTGAGTTTTCAGTTCATCCTTTTGCCATGCTTCAGTTTAACTTTTGAAGCATGAATTCATGTGAGTTAACTAGAGTATTAGAGCGGTTTAGTTCTTATTTCTAGCAATGTACGTGTTTCCTAACAATCTAGTCACATTTAGTGACAATTATAATTCTCCTTTTTACTGATCCAATAATTTGGATGATGAAAACATAAATACTAAACATAAAACCATAAATACGAAGCAAGTCCGGAAAAAACCGAACAATCGAGGCAACGGAAATTGCCGAAAGTGACGTCAGTAATGAGAATTGTCAATCAGCACTTTTCGGACGATTATGGTCGCTGTTGGTGTATATGTTTTCATTCATGTGCGTTAACTACAGCATCAGAGCGGTTTAGTTCTTATTTCTAGCAATGTAGGTGTTTCCTAACACCCTGGTCACATTTAGAGACAATTATAATTCTCCTTTTTGGTGAAACATTGCAAACTACTGTTTATATTAATTATATATATATATATATATATTATTTAATAACAGTTTGATTCAGCTCCATGCAATATAGTTTGGGTATTGAACTGCAGTAGGTTCACGCAGGCCACATGATGTTATCAATCTGCAGTGACATCAGTTCCCGTTTAGAATGTCTACGACCGCGTGTGCTAGGATAAGGTGGTAGTGACACTGTGTCTAGGGATAGATGCTAGGTTCACTCGGAACAAGAGTTCGCTGGTGTGCATCTGTGCGTGTGTGAGTGCATATACCAGGTACGTAGGTGGTGGGTGCCTGTGTGCATGCATGTTTGTATATTGGTGACACCAGTTCGTCGTTGAAAGCACCAGATGTGTGACTGCATGTATTTAGTGTGTATGTGGGTATCTGCTGCGAACATGTGTGCGTATGTGTACATGAATGGGCGCGTAAGTGTGTGTTTGTATCTGCTGAGTGTGCGCGTGCATTTGACAATCGAGAGGTGCTAGTGGCTTGAAGTATATGTGTGTACATATCTGGTGTGTGTGTGTGTGTGTGTGTGTGTGTGTGTATACGTGGCGTGCACATATGTGTGTGCATATGTATCTCTGTTTTGCGAGTGAATTTACGTGTATATCTGGTGTGTGCATGTATGTATGTTCCTGTTATGTGGGTGTGTGCATCTTGTACATGTGCATATGTAACAACTGTATGGGAGTATCAGTGTGTGCGTGCGTGTGTGTGTGTGTGTGTGTGTGTGTGTGTGTGTGTGGCAGTGTAGAAATTCCCAATTTCGTTAAAACAGGAGGCTGAAAAGACTGGCCGTGAATAGGTTTTACTCTTCTAAGAACGAGAGTACAGTATCTGTCTGTAGTAGCTTTAGTCATCAACCTCCCTGGTCAGCAAACAGCTACATTTAAATACCATTTCTAAGCCTCGTTTCCATTCCAAATCTCCATTTTCAACTGGCTGTAATAATATTAACAGTAGTAAATTTAACATGTATAGCTATAGTACTAATATCAGTAATTATTACCACAGCGACATCAGTTCGTTGGTGTATTATTCTGTATATGTGCGCCTAGTATGTGTACATAGAGACTAGTGTGTGCGTGCGTTGATGTATTTGACCTGATGCATTAGTTGCCACTTTGTATCGGCAGCGATTTGGTAGGAGCAACCAGATGTGTTCTTTGCTTAGAGATTTTCTGGTGCTAGGTCCACTCAGAGTCCCATTCATGAGCGAAGGATGTTGTCTCGCCTGTCTATGGTTTCAGGTGTTTTAACACCTGAAACTTTGAGAAAGTCATCTCCACCTCATCTAATCGCAGTCAACCGGCGAACAAACAGGGCATATACATTGAGTATGATGTTCGATACATACGTAAGTATACATACATATATAAGTACGTACGCACGTATACATACATACATACTACGTACGTAGCAGGTGTGGCTGTGAGGTAAGACGTTTGCTTCCCAGCCACATAGTTACAGGTTCAGTCCCACTGCTTTACAACCGGTGTTGGTGTGTTTACATATTAGTAACATAGCAGTTCGGTAACAGAAATCGATAGAATAAGTACCAGGCTTTAAAAAGTACAAGAGTTGATTCATTCGGCGAAAATTCCTCAAGTCGGCGCCCCAGTATGGCTGTAGTTTTAATGTTTGAAACAAATACAACATCAATGATACATGTGTATCTGTTTATGTTTCTGGTAGTCGACATACAAGTGTCTAAAAACCTACAATGTCCTCGTAATGAGTTGCAATGACTCGATTTTTATTTTATTTCCACTCATTTGCAATTCATATCAATGTGAAACGACCGTTCACTAAATACTTTCTTTCTGTATCTTTCTCAATCTATTTGTTTCTCTATCTTTCGCTTTCTCTCTCTCTCTTTCTCTCTTTCGCTTTCTCTCTCTCACGCACAAACACACACACGCACGCGCACACACACACACACACACACACACACACACACACACACACACAAACTCACGAGCAGACACTTGCTTTTTTATGCTGATATAACTGCATGGTGGACTTTGTGTTGTATCAATAAGTTTAGACTGTCACACTTTAAGTAGCTTATAAATTTATGAAATTATTCGTTTCTATAATTGATATATTTTCTACGTACAATGCACTGTTAGATTATTTTAATGGTTTGACTCTCTTTTGGTTCGTCGCCAGAAATAATTTATTAAATAATATCTAGAATGCTCCATCTCATCAAAAATCACATCCATTTACTGTTCCTAGTTTTCACAAGTTCTGCTGGATTTATTTTAAAATTGCATCACCTTTTATTCTACTGATTGATTGACGTTGCACACCATTTACTTACCTTATTTCGCTCATATTCTCGACTGCATGCGTCAAATAGCTGTGCATTTTGAATGGCGGTTCCACAAAATGTTGTGTAAGTTGCTAGAAGCTAGCAGTAAACAGAATTAAAGAGAATATAAATATTTGATTACATCAGATCTTCGTTTCAGTTAAATATACGAAATATATAAATAGAAAATAAATGAAGTGACGCAGAAAAGAGTTTACAGCTGTAAAAGACAGATTTCAACAACTGGAAACAATAACAATAGCATAAAATCATTTCTGTTTTGCTTTTGTTTTTTAATCTTTTTACTGTTACTTTTACTCTGTTAAAATCTTCAAGCTGAAAGTTAGGTTATCTCTGAATAGGCTGTCACCTTTATGGACTCTACATAACGAAAAATAATTGAGAAGAAAAATGTTTTCACACTGGAATAATATTTTCGTGATGAAATAAGAGTTATGTTGTTCGGAACAGTGTCTTTGATCAGAAAAGAAAAACCCTTTTCGAAATGTCTGGTATTTCCTCTTTAAGTAAAGTAACTTCTTTCACTTAGTGAAGGCTTAAAAGCACTTCGAAATAAATAATGTTATTTACTGTCTTGTAGACAGAAAAGCATTGTAAAATGCCGCTTCGGAGTTTTTAGCGCATCATTATTACACTTAGCGTATCATTAGCGTATTATTAGCGTATCATTATTATACTTATCTAAGGCGGCGAGCTGGGAGAACCGTTAGCACGCCGGGCGAAATGCTTGACAGCATTTCTTTCATCCTTATGGTCTGGGTTCAAATTCTGTTGAGGTCGACTTTGCCTTACATCCTCTCGGGGTCGATGTAATCGACTAGCCCACTACCTCACAATTTCAGGCCTTGTGCCTATATTAGAAAAGATTGATATACTTATCTTAGTATTTCACCCGCCGCTACGTTCTGAGTCCAAATTCCACCGAGGTTGACTTTGCCTTTCAAATAAGTACCATTGAAACACTGGGGTCGATATAATCGACTTAGCCCCTCCCCACAAAAAAAAATGCTGCCCTTGTGGCAAAATTTGAAACTATTACTATACTTATCCAAATTTCTTTTCTTATAATGAACTAAAGAGATTCTTCACTTGTCGTAACAATATTGCCATATAGCTGTTGTCATGTAAACAAGTGAGAAGGTTAAGTATTTATGAAACACATTGAAACCACTGGTGTATTCTATTGTATAAACATTATATCTACACACGCGCAAGTACACATACATTCATACACACGCACACACATACTTATATTCATGCATGCATGTGTGGGTATATGTTTTCGTATGAGTGTGTGTATGCCTGTGTGTTTGAGTGCATTTGAAATAAAAAGTTTTTGCATTCATAATAATAAAGACAATTTCTGTTTTTTTTTAAATAAGAATGTTTTGGAATACAAACCTTTTCGTCCTCTTTGGTGAATAAATTCTTTTCATCAGGGCCTCCTCGTTTATTGATGATTTGCGCAATTCCAACAATTTCGTCCCCTGAATTCTTTATTGGCATACACAAGAGAGATTCGGTTTTGTAACCTAATATTCTATCAACTTCATCATTATATCTGGGATCCTACATTAGAAAGAATATTAGTTACGAGAATTTGGGAAAAATTCTAACGCAGAAAACAAATTTGGTCGAAAAGAAAATTGTGAAATGGGTCGTAACAATAGAAAATGAAAGTGGATACTGAGAAAAGCAATGACATTTTTATTTAAGTAGTCCATGTAGAAACGATGGAAATATATCACTTCATCTGATTATAACTATTAGCTTTCGCTCTAACATTTTAGCGTGTACACAAGAAGTTGGTTTAGTCTTACTCTAGATGTGAAGAAGTCGAATAAAAGGTTAGAAAGTGTATGAGAGAGGGGGGGGGGGATAAAGGAAGAAAAAGAAAAAGCAAAAGTGCTAGAATGCAACACTATCACCTAATGAAAAAAGACGTCTACTTAATAACAGGGAAAGTATCCCTCATAGTTTGTAAATTGTGGAGCAAAGGTTACAAACTTGAGGAAATAACAGAAAATGGCTAATGCAAGGATAGATGAAAACTCAAGCCCAAATTAAACATCACAATAAAACAGAAAGAAGAGAAAATTACTGCAGAAAAGCTATTACTAAAACTTGAAACTTCAGTAAGCTAAAGAAAGAAAAAAAAACATTCAAGGAACTAAAAGAAAAGTCACAAAGCAAAACAACTCCAAATGACGAAAGATCTGTGGTGGATGCTTTAAAAGGGCTTAGAAAATATCAGGAATCTATTTGAAGACATATGACGATGAATTTAAAGAAAGAAGAATAAAAACTACGTTGGAAATATGGATGTAGAAAGTATGGTGAAGAAAAAGTTTTAAAGAAAGGATTTCAAGCAGCTCGAAACAGAAATGGATCATGAGAGAATGAAGGTGTTCGTACGACCTATTTCCCGCTTCAAAACACACAAAAAAAAGAAGAAACACATAAAAAACTTATAACCACTATCATTAAAAAGCGTATTAGCACTACCTTTAAAAAACAGCACAAAACCTAAGTTTCATTTAAACTATTGCAGATCTTAAATTTCAACAATCATAGATAGAATGTTCAGCAGATTTTCCTTTCAGCGGGGAAGAAAACAAATAAGAACCCAGAGAGTTTATGATTCACCTCGTCTCGTACATATATATATATATACATGTGTGTGTGTGTGTGTGTGTGTGTGTGTGTGTGTGTGTGTGTGTGTGTGTGTGTGTAATAGAAATATTACATTTCTAAATCTCTCAGAGAGATTTATACAGTAGCAGCAAAATAAAGTGATGGTATTTTGTCAACTTAATGTGACAGTCCCATGAAAGGGAAGAATGCTACTGTTATTTAGCCCTAGGAAACACCGTTTTTATTGGCCTTGACACATTTTCTGTGTCCTTATGTTTTCAAAGGCGAATAAGCATCAACAGCTAGCAGGGCATGCTACTCCAGACTGATGATGAGTAATGACTCTGAAACTAGTCTCTGGATGCTGGCTTTGGTATGGTGGAGGTGCTTATCTCCTCTTTGTAAACATAAAGACACAGGAAATGTGTCAAGGCCAACAGGAAACAGTGTTTCCTAGGGCTAAATAGCAGGAGCATTATTCTCTTTCATAAGACTGTCACATTAAGTTGACAACATACCATCACTTTATTGTGCTGCTGCTGTATAAAATCTGTCTGAAAGATTTAGAAATGTATTATTTCTATTTTCGAAATCGGTGAATGTATTTCACTTGAATTATTATATGCTTACTAAGGTAGATGGGCATCGACATCTACCAACCCACTTTTTAAAAAAATGGGAGGAAAAAAAGTTCAGTTTTAAGTTCAATTTAATATTGCTCATTTGTATATAATCGATAAATTAATTTGTATATAAAGACGAACTCATTCGATCTTTGTAATTGTGTGTCCTGTGTTGTCCTCATCTCTATGTTCGATCAGTCGTGATCATAATAAAGATTTCAGCTACCAACCCACATTTTTGTTGTTTTTTGGGAGGAATCTAGCCGAAATTTTTTGCGAAGCCGCCATTGTTGGGTGGTAGTGAAACAATTGAAAAAATAAAGAGTTACACAGAAGTTACTGGAGGTAGAGATGCTGTAGACCCACGGGTGCTGAAGCCGGAGAAGATAGAGTAGAATGAAGAGAAGATAACTAAATATTGTGAGAATGTAAAAAAAGACGGGTCAAACATAAAAATGACCCTGCCAGAGGAGGAAAAAAGAAGAATAGAAAGCAAGACGGTAACATTCAGAACATTTTCGAATGAAAATCGGAGAAGAGATCACGCGCCGCATGAAGAGATAGAGGAAATGTTGGTGGTGAACATGGGAGAAAAGACAACGTTTTTTACAAGAGGATGAAGATACGGAACTATAGTAGTAACCTTTCTTTCAGAAGATGATTTGAGAAAATCCGGCAACATGATGTTGACGGGAGTAAAATGGACGTTGATGCTAGACTGTTGGGGGCAAAAGAATTGTCAGGATCAGGGTGAGAAAAATACTACCGTCGATAGACCCAGAATGGGTAGTAGCCGCAACGTTTAATTCAGAACTGAGGAAGAATGGAGAAGACCTGAAGAACACAACAGTTGAATTGTTGGGGTTATGGTATTGAAATAATCTGTGCAGTAAGCCCAAAACATTACCACGAAATGGCGGAAACTTTGGAATTACCAAACGGTGAAAAATTGGAAATAATGGTGGAGGGGAGACCCCCCCCCCACCAAATGCTATGGATGTGGTGAAAGAGGGCACCTGAGAAGGAAATGTCCTAGAGAAGCAGTGGAAATGGTGGAAGAAAGTGCTCAGGAAGATATAGTAGTGGAAAAAAAGCAGAAACAAAAAATAGAATATGATGGGAATGTTGCAAAGGTAAAACCCAGGAAACGAGAGAGAAGAAAGTCACCGACGACAGTGGACTTGAAGAAGAGTAAAGGAATGGAGGAAGAAACCCAACCCACGATGAGAAACGGAGAAAATTTACCAGTGGAAGTACCAGCAAAGGAATTAGAAGTACAGTCATTTAGACCCAAAACAAGGCAACCTAGAATTACGGAAACCTAAAAACATAGACATACAGATGAAACACGTAGAGTTATAGTCAAACGAACACACAGACACACAAATACAAGAACACATAAAACAGCAGGAAAATAGAAGCAAAAAGAGACAACATGAAAAACACAAACGAAAAGAAAATTATAGTGAGATGGGACAACCGAGCGTAAAAGATTGTATAAGTGAAAGACGTTGTGTGAGACAGAAGAGTTAAGTCGATATATATTTTGTAAAGACTGTAACTGAGAAAAATATTTATTTGAACTTTTAAGGGAAGAAAGGAAAAACAAGCAAATTTTGAAATTGTTGAATGAACAGGTTTCCAAAATGTTTTTAAAAACTTCTGTGATAAACATTAGGTTGACATTAGTTTAAAAAAAAAGGAAAAATAAGAAGTAAATCCTGTATGAACATTTGTTGGATCCTTTCCTTTTGGCCGGCACATAGAAAAAATAATTTTTTGTAACTAAACACTTTCAAATTTCGTATACTGGTAGAATATGTCATTTAAAGTATCATTTACTCTTGGCGTTTTTAAGAAAATTCTTTATTTTCAAAGTTATTTCGTGTTAAAGTTGTCGTATTTCGGTAAGTTCAACCAATCAATGACGTGTATTCAGCTGAATAAAATTACTGCTATTGTTTCTCAACAACAACTTCCGGCGGTTTATATTTAGTATGTCACTGTTATTTCTGATATATTTACATTTGAGAGACACGTGTGTATAGTTTAATCAATTCAGTTCTTAGTTACTTTAGCGTTTCCGAAATTGCCTATTTTGTTTGTTGAGTTATTTTCGTTTGCTTAGTGTTTCGTTACAAAAAAATAATTTCTTGATGTGCCGTTCAAAGGGAAAAGATCCCATTTTCCCCCCTCCTCCTCCAATTTCTTCATTTTTCACATTTTTCCGTATCTCTAACCCTAAAATCCCAACCCTAACCCTAACCCTAAAACCCCGACTCTAACCCTAAAACCCTGACCCTAACCCTACCCCTAAAACCTTAACCCTAACCCTAACTTTAATATATATATATATATATATATATATATATATATATACACTCACACATGTATGCTGACATAATGTACACATATCCTTGTTAATACCTATATACGTATATACATATACACACTCAGATATATATAAACACACACATATACACATATATGTAATCACATGTAAGCATAGATTTATACGGGCGCAGATATGTGGATATGTAAATATGTTTATGTGTGTGTATGAGAAAGAGTGAGAGAGAGAAAGAGCTACAGAGACAGAGGGAGACAGGCAGACAAACAGACAAACAGACAAACACACACACACACACACACACACACAGAATGTAGAAGTACTCAAATATGTATGATTTTCGTTCCTGAACAAACAATAAGCCAAGCGTTAGGAAGTGTATTTTAAGGATCTCTAAATAGACTACATTACCACTTAGTCACTTCTCAGAGCTTTACAAAAGCTTATCTCACTTATCTAATCAATTTATCCTATTAATGTAGGGCCCTAACAACAATTACATATGCAAATAGTACACACAAATTAAATACTTTCCTAGAACGGTTTCATCCCAATGATGACACACTCTAATCTTACCTTAAGAAATTCCATGAGCTATTTATTACATACGTGTATTCTTTATAAACACAATTTTCAGCATAGTTGCATCTGTTTACCCCATCACTCCATTATTCATTCATACATGTACTTTGAAATATATATACTTTCATCGTGGAAGAGTTATTTAATAACACTCACAAACATTTGAATTCACTTGAAATTTAAGTTTATTTCATGAGATGTCAATGATCAGGGCGCTGTTATACGGCGAAAGTTTTGACAGGCAGTTCATGAAATAAAAACAAAATTCAAACTGAATTCAAAAACTTTGTTACTAAATGGCCCTTCTACAACTTAATTGCTTCATTTTCAACATACGGTCTCAGATCACGTTATTTGCTATAGAAGTACAATTCTGTATTTGTATCTTCTGGTTCTAAATTAGTAATACTACCTTGTGTATGACCATAGTAGCTGGTGTTGTTCAGACACAGTATAGACTCTGGGTTACAGACGAGCTAGCACATTTCTCTGTCTTTTTATAATAATGACTTCACTCAGACATCCGAAGCAACTCGTCTTTCCATCGCTTGTTACTCTTTGCACATCCATTCTCTAACCCCCTCACTGATCACTATTCCCAGTCCTTCATTTCCAGATCATCAGCCTTCCGGAATATCCTTCCTGCTCGTATCTTTCCATATCACACACACACACACACACACACACACACACACATACGTACGAAGTCTTATCAATAAGTATCCGAACTGTTGCCATAGTAACGAAACTAAAGTATGCAGAGTAAAGCCACTTGACACAGATTGACCTTGGACTCTGCTGTGCTTTCGCACTAAGTTTTAACGTTCTAGCATACCTCTGATGTTTAAAGCAGAGCTTGGAAGGAACATGTGTAGCGTGTGATCGTCGCATGGACCGTGACAGAGAAAGTTATCAAAGCGAAAGTTGTTCAGAGGCCTACACAAAGTTGGAGAGGAGTGTATGAGACGCACACAAGTGTACGAGTGGTTCAGACGTCGATAGGGACGAACGTTCTGGGAAGACCGCAACCAGTAGAACTGAGAAAAACATTGCAGATATGCATGCAGCTGTGAGGGGAAATCGTCGAATCACCATCCGTGAGTTATCAGAGGATCTGCAGATTAGTTACGTTTCAGTTCACTCCATTATCACTGAAGACTTGGGTATGAGACTCGTGTCTGCCAAGTTTGTGCCAAAACTGCTTTCAGCTAACCAAAAAGACACTCGGTTTCAGTTGCAGATCTCCTTGATGGTGTCGAGAACGATGAAAACTTTTTGAAAATTTTGCTAAGGCCTCTGAGCAGGTATCGCCAAGCTTTTGGCAAACTTCGATGCAGATTTTCTCCTCGACTTGGCAACACCCACAATCTGACATAGAAAGGCTATATATACAACGTATCGAAGGTGAGAGAGGCCTTATACAGCTAGAAAACTATTACAAAGTAATCACCATGGGACTACAGAAATACCTATTTCAGAGGCAAGGAAAACTAATACAAATAGCCACAAAACACGAAGAAAACGAAAAACTGTTTTTAGTCTTTAAGGAAGTTGACAAACACATTAAAGAAGTCATAGTACCTAACAATTATGACGAAAAAGACGAAACAACAGAAGCTGTAAAACAAGTGAAACCAAACTAAATCTAGAACAGCAACGGATCATGATAAAACGATAGCAAGACAAGGCCCTTCATGGCGAATATCGGGTTAAGCCAAAGAGAAAAGAAATAGACAAAGCAAAATCCCAACTATGGCTGAAAAGCTCAGGACGTAAAGCTGATACTGAAGGATTTTTAATTGCAGCATGAGATCAAAGCCTTCCCATCAGAAATCACCAGAATCACGTAATGAAAAGAAATACAAGTAACTGTAGAATATGTGCTGATGGAAAAGAAACAATAAATCATATTGTCTATGGCTGCCCAGTACAGGTTAAGAAGGTATATATTCACAGACACGACAGAGTTGGGATCTATATACATTGGAAGCTATACCAATACTATCGAATAACAACAGAAAAAATATGATATAGGCACACACCAGAAAAAGGTCACAGAAAGCAACCATACACTGGGATATGCCAATACACACAGATAGAGAAATCAAGGCTAATAAACTGGATATAGGTGTCAGAGATCACCAAGAAAAGAATGCTTCCTGATCAATACCAACAGAAGACAATGTTTCCCTAAAAGAAACGGAGAAGCTTTCAAAATACAAAGATCTGGAAATAGAGGCGACTCGAATGTCGAGCTTAAAAACAGAAACACTTCCTAAACAACATCCAGACAAATACATAACAAAAACATCAGGACTTACAAGTATATATCACATACAGAATATAGCACTACTAGGCACACAGAGCTGTGCTTGGTAGTGCAGTGAAAGCACGTGGAAAAATAAAACTACTGAAGAAGAAAAAGAAGAAGAAGAAGAAGAAGAAGAAGAAGAAGAAGAAGAAGAAGAAGAAGAAGAAGAAGAAGTAGAAGAAGAAGAAGAAGAAGAAGAAGAAGAAGAAGAAGAAGAAGAAGAAGAAGAAGAAGAAGAAGAAGAAGAAGAAGAAGAAGAAGAAGAAGAAGAAGAAGAAGAAGTGAAGTACACCGGGGAAGTGGAAGTACACCGGGGAAGTAAGGAAGTACACCGGGGAAGTTTAACATGTGAGAACGATAAATCACTGCTCCGAAACTTATCCAAAAACATCGGAAATAAAGACATCGCATTGAGCCAAAAAATAGCTGACAAAGGGTTGGATTATATCCGAGTAAGTAATACTCATTGAAATTTATTTCTATCTTTCCAAATATAATGATGTATTTTAACTTGATACCTCCACTACCCGCACAGCGATCGTAAACACACGTGTTACATCAAAATCAAACCATCTTCGAACCCCAAAACACCATCTACAAAAACATGACAAACATATTAAATAACACCGGTATTATTCCACACAAGAATAACAACCGAGAAGTGCGTACTGTAAGCTTGTTACGAAAAAAATACGAAGATCTGAACGTGCAAAACAATCTGACAACAGAAATAAACGAACCGGTACCCTACGAAAACGATGACCGTCAAAATAAAGGACCGGACGTTGTTCCTCATGTCCCGAAAACAAAACCAAAACGGCATAAATGGACACGTGAGGAATACATTTCGATACTATACGCCTATTTCACAGCAGTGCTCTACCCAAAAAACGAAAACGCAACAACACATACATATAAAATATGGAAGAAAAATAATGTAAATATAGACCTCGATAAAACAATGAACCCTAACAAACTAGCTAACATAAGAAGATATATTCTAAAAGCAAAAAAAATATCAGAAATAGAAATAGAACAATTGAAAGAAAAAATACATCAGGAAAATCTAGATAGTAGTCACACAGCAATGCCAAATAATAATATAAACACTGAGATAGCAAAACACGAGGACAAACGTAACATTTCCGGCAAAAACGAAGTAAACAAAAAACAACAAACCCAGACCGTAGAGATGTATAATAGTGTACAAAAAGCACCAAACCAGAACACCACAGACAAACATATGAATGAAAAGGAAGGCAAAACAAATATAAAGCCTGGAAATAACGAAGGGAAACCTAATAATTACGATACTATGAAAATGAAAATAACCAAAGAACTGAAAACCACAGATCTTAGAATGGACCACAGATTATATCTCCCAAAAATCAAAATAGACAATAAAACAACATCAATAATAAATAGCATAAACCTGGCCGTCACGGAACTAACAGCCACAGAAACAACAGGCAATATCACTGAGCTAAATGACATAATATATGCGGCAGCCACTGCAGCCACAAAAGAAGCAGGATACTCACTCAAACCCATCCGAACAGGAGTTCTACCACCCAAACAGACCTTGTGGATAAATAACATCCAGAACAAAATTAAAAAAGAGAGAAAAGATTTATCGATTCTCAACGAAATTAGTAAACAATCAACACTACTAAGTAACAAGAAGAAAACAAAAATACTGTACAAATACAGCATTACAGAAAAAGACTTACCTGAGGCAAAAGAAAAACTAAAGCAAGACATCCTTGCCAAAGCATAAAGGATCCGCCGGTATGAGAAACGCCAACGTTTCTTTGAACAAAACAAACAGTTCAATTCCAACCCCAAAAAACTCTACCAAGAACTGGGTAAAAATAAAATAGACATTACTTCAGCACCAACAGCAGAAGAACTAGAGAAATTCTGGAAACAAATATGGTCGGTGAAGCAACAACCCCAGAAAAGGACCATTAAAACAACGAACTTAGCACCTGAGCAACTCTGGGCCCCTATAACAACTGAAGAGGTCACCTAGACACTGCAAAGACTAAGCAACTGGAAGGCACCTGGACACGACAAGATCCCCAATTTCTGGTTAAAACACCTGCCAGCAATGCATAAAAAGCTGGCAGAAAACTTTAACAACATACTAGCAGATCCAGAGACAATGTCTGAATGGCTCACAAAAGGGAAAACCATCTTAATCCCCAAATCCACGGAAACGGAGAAACCACAAAACTATAGACCTATAACCTGTCTCCCTACGATCTACAAAGCCTTTACTGCAATAATATCGCAGAGATTGAGTAAACACCTGGAAAATAACAACCTGTTTCCAGAAGAGCAGAAGGGATGCTGCAACGGCTCATGCGGCTGTAAAGATCAATTATTGATCAATAAAGCCATAACTGAAGACAGCCGCAGAAAGAAGAAAGGCCTCAGTATGGCCTGGGTGGACTACCAAAAGGCTTTCGACAGTGTTCCCCACACGTGGATTCTAGAAACACTAGCCATAAACAAGGTGGCACCAATTATCATAAAATACATAGAGCACTCAATGAACAAATGGCAGGCACTGCTACAGCTCCAAACAAAAGAGGGACTTGTGAAAACGAATGCCATCCCCATTAGAAGAGGAATATTCCAGGGAGACACGCTCTCTCCACTCCTGTTCTGCCTGGCACTCACACCTTTAACCGAATTGCTAAATAGAACTGGATGCGGTTACAAATGCTACGGAAAAACAGTCAGCCACCTTCTATATATGGATGACCTAAAATTATATGCAAAAAACGACGAAGAGCTAGTAACACTACTACAGACAGTACACGGCTTTACCAAGGAAATAAATATAAAATTCGGATTAGAAAAATGTGCCAAAGCAACCCTGAAAAGAAGAAGAAGAAGAAGAAGAAGAAGAAGAAGAAGAAGAAGAAGAAGAAGAAGAAGAAGAAGAAGAAGAAGAAGAAGAAGAAGAAGAAGAAGAAGAAGAAGAAGAAGAAGAAGAAGAAGAAGAAACAAGAAGAAGCTATAAAACAAATGAAATCCAAACTAAAACTAGAACACCAACGGACCATGATAAAACGATGGCAAGAAAAGCCCCTACATTGTAAATACTGGGCTAAACTAAATGCGAAAGAAATAGATAGAGAAAAATCCCAGCAATGGCTGAGAAGCTCAGGACTCAAAGCAGAGACTGAAGGATATTTAATTGCTGCACAAAACCAGAGCCTCCCCACCAGAAATTACCAAAAACACATAATGAAAAGAAATATAACAAGTAACTGTAGAATATGTGGAGATGGACAAGAAACAATAAATCATATTATCTCTGGCTGCCCAGTCCTGGCTAAGAAGGAATATATTCACAGACACGACAGAGCTGGGACCTATATACACTGGAAGCTATGCGAACACTATGGAATAACAACAGAAAAAAGATGGTATAAACACACGCCAGAAAAGGTCACAGAAAACGAGAAAGCAACCATACTCTGGGATATGCCAATACACACAGATAGAGAAATTAAGGCAAATGAACCAGATACAGTTGTCAAAGATCATGAAGAACAAAGACGCTTTCTAATTGATGTATCAATACCAGCAGATGACAACGTTTCTCTAAGAGAAATGGAAAAACTTTCAAAATACAAAGACCTGGAAATAGAGATAACTCGAATGTGGAGTCTAAAAACAGAAACAATTCCTATCATAGTAGGTGCCTTAGGTATAATAAAAAAATATTCAGACAAATACATAACAAAAACACGAGGACTTACAAATATATATAACATACAGAAAATTGCACTACTGGGTACTGCACACATTCTACGCAAAACACTTTCAATACAGTAAACATAAGAGCACCACAGCAAACCACAGCACATACCCAAGGCGCACAGAGCTGCGCTCGGTAGTGAAGTGAAACACGTTATAAAAATAAAACTACTGAACAATAATAATAATAATAATAATAATAATAATAATAATAATAATAATAATAATAATAATAATAATAATGATAATAATATTTTAAAAAAGGATTGGCGTAACTATTCACGTAACTCTTCTTGACTAATAATAATAATAATAATAATCATAATAATAATAATAATAATAATAATAATAATAATAATAATAATAATATTCCAAGGAGACACGCTCTCTCCACTCCTGTTCTGCCTGGCACTCACACCTTTAACTGAATTGCTAAATAGAACTGGATGCGGATACAAACGTTACGGCAAAACAGTCAGCCACCTTTTATATATGGATGAGCAAAAATTATACGCTAGAAATGATAAAGAGCTGGAAACACTACTATAAACAGTACATACATTTACCAAGGAAATAGATATGAAATTCTGATTAGAAAAATGTGCCAAAGCAACCCTGAAAAGAGGAAAACTAGTTAAGAGTAGCAATATAACACTAGATAAAGCCAATGAAATAAGAGAACTAGACGAAAGCCAGCCATACAAATATTTAGGAGTCAATGAACTAGATAGGATACAACACACACAAATGAAAGAAAAAATAAAGAAAGAATACTATAGACGAGTTAGATCAATACTAAAAACAGAGCTCAATGCTAAAAACAAGATAATGGGTATTAACACTTTAGCCGTTCCAGTTATAAGTTACAGCTACAATATTCTTAACTGGACACTAAACGAACTATCTAAAATAGAAAGGAAAACAAAAAAAATAATGACAGGATCTAGGATGCACCACCCAAAATCTGACATAGAAAGGCTATATATACAACGTACAGAAGGTGGGAGGGGTCTTATACAGCTGGAAAACTATTATAAAATAACCACCATAGGACTGCAAAAATACCTACTTCAGAAGCAAGGAAAACTAATACAAACAGCCACAAAACACGAGCAAAACAAAAAACTGTTTTCAGTATTTAAGGGAGCTGACAAATATAAACAAGAAATCATACTACCTAACAAATACGAAGAAGAAGAAGAAACAACAAAAGCTATAAAACAAATGAAATCCAAACTAAAACTAGAACACCAACGGACCATGATAAAACGATGGCAAGAAAAGCCCCTACATTGTAAATACTGGGCTAAACTAAATGCGAAAGAAATAGATAGAGAAAAATCCCAGCAATGGCTGAGAAGCTCAGGACTCAAAGCAGAGACTGAAGGATATTTAATTGCTGCACAAAACCAGAGCCTCCCCACCAGAAATTACCAAAAACACATAATGAAAAGAAATATAACAAGTAACTGTAGAATATGTGGAGATGGACAAGAAACAATAAATCATATTATCTCTGGCTGCCCAGTCCTGGCTAAGAAGGAATATATTCACAGACACGACAGAGCTGGGACCTATATACACTGGAAGCTATGCGAACACTATGGAATAACAACAGAAAAAAGATGGTATAAACACACGCCAGAAAAGGTCACAGAAAACGAGAAAGCAACCATACTCTGGGATATGCCAATACACACAGATAGAGAAATTAAGGCAAATGAACCAGATACAGTTGTCAAAGATCATGAAGAACAAAGACGCTTTCTAATTGATGTATCAATACCAGCAGATGACAACGTTTCTCTAAGAGAAATGGAAAAACTTTCAAAATACAAAGACCTGGAAATAGAGATAACTCGAATGTGGAGTCTAAAAACAGAAACAATTCCTATCATAGTAGGTGCCTTAGGTATAATAAAAAAATATTCAGACAAATACATAACAAAAACACGAGGACTTACAAATATATATAACATACAGAAAATTGCACTACTGGGTACTGCACACATTCTACGCAAAACACTTTCAATACAGTAAACATAAGAGCACCACAGCAAACCACAGCACATACCCAAGGCGCACAGAGCTGCGCTCGGTAGTGAAGTGAAACACGTTATAAAAATAAAACTACTGAACAATAATAATAATAATAATAATAATAATAATAATAATAATAATAATAATAATAATAATAATAATGATAATAATATTTTAAAAAAGGATTGGCGTAACTATTCACGTAACTCTTCTTGACTAATAATAATAATAATAATAATCATAATAATAATAATAATAATAATAATAATAATAATAATAATATTCCAAGGAGACACGCTCTCTCCACTCCTGTTCTGCCTGGCACTCACACCTTTAACTGAATTGCTAAATAGAACTGGATGCGGATACAAACGTTACGGCAAAACAGTCAGCCACCTTTTATATATGGATGAGCAAAAATTATACGCTAGAAATGATAAAGAGCTGGAAACACTACTATAAACAGTACATACATTTACCAAGGAAATAGATATGAAATTCTGATTAGAAAAATGTGCCAAAGCAACCCTGAAAAGAGGAAAACTAGTTAAGAGTAGCAATATAACACTAGATAAAGCCAATGAAATAAGAGAACTAGACGAAAGCCAGCCATACAAATATTTAGGAGTCAATGAACTAGATAGGATACAACACACACAAATGAAAGAAAAAATAAAGAAAGAATACTATAGACGAGTTAGATCAATACTAAAAACAGAGCTCAATGCTAAAAACAAGATAATGGGTATTAACACTTTAGCCGTTCCAGTTATAAGTTACAGCTACAATATTCTTAACTGGACACTAAACGAACTATCTAAAATAGAAAGGAAAACAAAAAAAATAATGACAGGATCTAGGATGCACCACCCAAAATCTGACATAGAAAGGCTATATATACAACGTACAGAAGGTGGGAGGGGTCTTATACAGCTGGAAAACTATTATAAAATAACCACCATAGGACTGCAAAAATACCTACTTCAGAAGCAAGGAAAACTAATACAAACAGCCACAAAACACGAGCAAAACAAAAAACTGTTTTCAGTATTTAAGGGAGCTGACAAATATAAACAAGAAATCATACTACCTAACAAATACGAAGAAGAAGAAGAAACAACAAAAGCTATAAAACAAATGAAATCCAAGCTAAAACTAGAACAGCAACGGACCATGATAAAACGATGGCAAGAAAAGACACTACATGGTAAATACTGGGCTAAACTAAATGTAAAAGAAATAGACAGAGAAAAATCCCAGCAATGGTTGAGAAGCTGAGGACTCGAAGCAGAGACTGAAGGATTTTTAATTGCTGCACAAGACCAAAGCCTTCCCACCAGAAATTACCAAAAAACATATAATGAAAAGAAACAACAAGTAACTGCAGAATATGTGGAGATGGACAAGAAACAATAAATCATATTATCTCTGGCTGCCCAGTCGTGGTTAAGAAGGAATATAATCACAGACACGACAGAGCTGGGACCTATATACACTGGAAGCTATGCCAACACTATGGAATAACAACAGAAAAAAGATGGTATAAACACACGCCAGAAAAGGTCACAGAAAACGAGAAAGCAACCATACTCTGGGATATGCCAATACACACAGATAGAGAAATTAAGGCAAATAGACCAGATATAGTTGTCAGAGATCATGAAGGAAAAATATGCTCTCTAATTGATGTATCAATACCAGCAGATGACAACGTTTCCCTAAAAGAAATGGAGAAACTTACAAAATACAAAGACCTGGAAATAGAGGTAACTCGAATGTGGAATCTAAAAACAGAAACGATTCCTATCATAGTAGGCGCATTAGGTATGATAAAAAAAAATATTCAGACAAATACATACCAAAAACATCAGGACTTACAAATATATATAACATACAGAAAATTGCACTACTGGGCACTGCACACATCCTACGCAAAACACTTTCAATACAGTAACCATAAGAGCATTACAGAAAACCACAGCACATACCCAAGGCACACAGAGCTGCGCTCGGTAGTGAAGTGAAAGGACGTTATAAAACTAAAACTACTGAATAATAATAATAATAATAATAATAATAATAATAATAATAATAATAATAATAATAATAATAATAATAATAATAATAATAATAATAATAATAATAATAGGGGACGACACCAGGGAAGTTTAACATGTGAGAACGATAAATCACTGCTCCGAAACTTATCCAAAAACATCGGAAATAAAGACATCGCATTGAGCCAAAAAATAGCTGACAAGGGGTTGGATTATATCCGAGTAAGTAATACTCATTGAAATTTATTTCTATCTTTCCAAATATAATGATGTATTTTAACTTGATACCTCCACTACCCGCACAGCGATCGTAAACACACGTGTTACATCAAAATCAAACCATCTTCGAACCCCAAAACACCATGTACAAACAAATTACAAACAGATTAAATAACACCGGTATTATTACACCCAAGAATAACAACCGAGAAGTGCGTACTGTAAGCTTGTTACGAAAAAAATACGAAGATCTGAACGTGCAAAACAATCTGACAACAGAAATAAACGAACCGGTACCCTACGAAAACGATGACCGTCATAATAAAGGACCGGACGTTGTTCCTCATGTCCCGAAAACAAAACCAAAACGGCATAAATGGACACGTGAGGAATACATTTCGATACTATACGCCTATTTCACAGCAGTGCTCTACCCAAAAAACGAAAACACAACAACACATACATATAAAATATGGAAGAAAAATAATGTAAATATAGACCTCGATAAAACAATGAACCCTAACAAACTAGCTAACATAAGAAGATATATTCTAAAAGCAAAAAAAATATCAGAAATAGAAATAGAACAATTGAAATTAAAAATACATCAGGAAAATCTAGATAGTAGTCACACAGCAATGCCAAATAATAATATAAACACTGAGATAGCAAAACACGAGGACAAACGTAACATTTCCGGCAAAAACGAAGTAAACAAAAAACAACAAACCCAGACCGTAGAGATGGATAATAGTGTACAAAAAGCACCAAACCAGAACACCACAGACAAACATATGAATGAAAAGGAAAGCAAAACAAATATAAAACCTGGAAATAACGAAGGGAAACCTAATAATTACGATACTATGAAAATGAAAATATCCAAAGAACTGAAAACCACAGATCTTAGAATGGACCACAGATTATATCTCCCAAAAATCAAAATAGACAATAAAACAACATCAATAATAAATAGCATAAACCTGGCCGTCACGGAACTAACAACCACAGAAACAACAGGCAATATCACTGAGTTAAATGACATAATATATGCGGCAGCCACTGCAGCCACAAAAGAAGCAGGATACTCACTCAAACCCATCCGAACAGGAGTTCTACCACCCAAACAGACCTTGTGGATAAATAACATCCAGAACAAAATTAAAAAAAAGAGAAAAGATTTATCGATTCTCAACGAAATTAGTAAACAATCAACACTACTAAGTAACAAGAAGAAAACAAAAATACTGTACAAATACAACATTACAGAAAAAGATTTACCTGAGGCAAAAGAAAAACTAAAGCAAGACATCCTTGCCAAAGCACAAAGGATCCGCCGGTATGAGAAACGCCAACGTTTCTTTGAACAAAACAAACAGTTCAAATCCAACCCCAAAAAACTCTACCAAGAACTGGGTAAAAATAAAATAGACATTACTTCAGCACCAACAGCAGAAGAACTAGAGAAATTCTGGAAACAAATATGGTCGGTGAAGCAACAACCCCAGAAAAGGACCATTAAAACAACGAACTTAGCACCTGAGCAACTCTGGGCCCCTATAACAACTGAAGAGGTAACCCAGACACTGCAAAGACTAAGCAACTGGAAGGCACCTGGACACGACAAGATCCCCAATTTCTGGTTAAAACACCTGCCAGCAATGCATAAAAAGCTGGCAGAAAACTTTAACAACATACTCGCAGATCCAGAGACAATGCCTGAATGGCTCACAAAAGGGAAAACCATCTTAATCCCCAAATCCACGGAAACGGAGAAACCACAAAACTATAGACCTATAACCTGTCTCCCTACGATCTACAAAGCCTTTACTGCAATAATATCGCAGAGATTGAGTAAACGCCTGGAAAATAACAACCTGTTTCCAGAAGAGCAGAAGGGATGCTGCAAGGGCTCATACGGCTGTAAAGATCAATTATTGATCAATAAAGCCATAACTGAAGACAGCCGCAGAAAGAAGAAAGGCCTCAGTATGGCCTGGGTGGACTACCAAAAGGCTTTCGACAGTGTTCCCCACACGTGGATTCTGGAAACACTAGCCATAAACAAGGTGGCACCAATTATCATAAAATACATAGAGCATTCAATGAACAAATGGCAGACAGTGCTACAGCTCCAAACAAAAGAGGGACTTGTGAAAACGAAAGCCATCCCCATTAGAAGAGGAATATTCCAGGGAGACACGCTCTCTCCACTCTTGTTCTGCCTGGCACTCACACCTTTAACCGAATTGCTAAATAGAACTGGATGCGGTTACAAATGCTATGGAAAAACAGTCAGCCACCTTCTATATATGGATGACCTAAAATTATATGCTAAAAACGACAAAGAGCTTGAAACACTACTACAGACAGTACACGGCTTTACCAAGGAAATAGACATGAAATTCGGATTAGAAAAATGTGCCAAAGCAACCCTGAAAAGAGGAAAATTAGTTAAAAGTAGCAATATAACACTAGATAAAGCCAATGAAATAAGAGAAATAGACGAAAGCCAACCATATAAGTATTTAGGAGTCAATGAACTAGATAGGATACAACATACACAAATGAAAGAAAAAATAAAGAAAGAGTACTATAGACGAGTTAGATCAATACTAAAAACAGAGCTCAATGCTAAAAACAAGATAATGGGTATCAACACTTTAGCTGTCCCAGTTATAAGCTACAGCTACAACATCCTTAACTGGACACTAAACGAACTATGTAAAATAGACAGGAAAACAAGAAAAATAATGACAGGATATAGGATGCACCACCCAAAATCTGACATAGAAAGGCTATATATACAACGCACAGAAGGTGGCAGGGGTCTTGTACAGCTAGAAAACTATTATAAAATAACCACCATAGGACTGCAAAAATACCTACTCCAGAAGCAAGGGAAGCTAATACAAATAGCCACAAAACACGAGCAAAACAAAAAACTGTTTTCAGTATTTAAGGAAGCTGACAAATACAAACAAGAAATCAATCTACCTAACAAATACGAAGAAGAAGAAGAAGAAGAAGAAGAAGAAGAAGAAGACAACAAAAGCTATAAAACAAATGAAATCCAAACTAAAACTAGAACAGCAACGGACCATGATAAAACGATGGCAAGAAAAGCCCCTACATGGTAAATACTGGGCTAAACTAAATGCGAAAGAAATAGACAGAGAAAAATCCCAGCAATGGCTGAGAAGCTCAGGACTCAAAGCAGAGACTGAAGGATTTTTAATTGCTGCACAAGACCAGAGCCTCCCCACCAGAAATTACCAAAAACACATAATGAAAAGAAATATAACAAGTAACTGTAGAATATGTGGAGATGGACAAGAAACAATAAATCATATTATCTCTGGCTGCCCAGTCCTGGCTAAGAAGGAATATATTCACAGACACGACAGAGCTGGGACCTATATACACTGGAAGCTATGCGAACACTATGGAATAACAACAGAAAAAAGATGGTATAAACACACGCCAGAAAAGGTCACAGAAAACGAGAAAGCAACCATACTCTGGGATATGCCAATACACACAGATAGAGAAATTAAGGCAAATAGACCAGATATAGTTGTCAAAGATCATGAAGGAAAAAAATGCTTTCTAATTGATGTATCAATACCAGCAGATGACAACGTTTCTCGAAAAGAAATGGAAAAACTTTCAAAATACAAAGACCTGGAAATAGAGATAACTCGAATGTGGAGTCTAAAAACAGAAACAATTCCTATCATAGTAGGTGCCTTAGGTATAATAAAAAAATACTCAGACAAATACATAACAAAAATACCAGGACTTACAAATATATGTAACATACAGAAAATTGCACTACTGGGTACTGCACACATTCTACGCAAAACACTTTCAATACAGTAAACATGTAAGCACCACAGCAAACCACAGCACATACCCAAGGCGCACAGAGCTACGCTCGGTAGTGAAGTGAAAGCACGTTATAAAAATAAAACTACTGAACAATAATAATAATAATATAAATAAAATGTCAGATGTTTGGTGCATGAATTTTGGACCACTCTATAAAACGTAATTATTTTACAAGAAGTTTGTACAAGGCAGAACGACTACTATTCTTTTAAGTGGGAGAAGGAACATGTTAAATGCATTGAATGGGATGTTCTGCAAGTGGATAGAAAACAATTCAGAAAACATACATAATCATAGTTTGGAAAGCTGAAGTGCGATGCAGATGTTATGTGAAAATAAAATTGAAAAGTTTTTATGGTAGCCCACAGATATTTTTCTATAATTGTACTTCAATTGACATCAACATTTCGAAATAAAGACGAGGTAAATTTCGGCTGAATAGACAATTCGGTTTCACCATGAGGCAGTTTAGATAGACGACGTCATGAACGGAAAGGAGCTTTCTGCTATGCTCCAAATGTAAATTATTCATGGAGGGAAGACACGTCTAAAGTTGGGAAGTAGGTACATCACATGATAGGTGACTCATGATTATAGCAATAAGAAAAAAGTTGTTGTTACACCTGCATAGGTTTAAATTGCATTTTCTGTTCACTTACTAGAATATATCTAGAACACCTATCTTATCCACTAACACCCATTCTATATGAATTTTGCAAACAATGTATTTAGTCTTCCTTTGATAGAATTTCCGTCCTCCGTGACTTTGTTTCTGTACTGTCATGAACAAAGAATTCAAACTTGAAGCAATTCTAAAACCGTCTCGTTCTACCAGCTCAAGAAATTCCGATTACTTAATTGGTTCTGACGTACTTCCTATGACTAAAATAAAAAAAGGAAATTTATTTGAGCGTGTTGCTTAGTCAATGGATGGACAATGTATGTGGTTTATTCCACTCAATGATTAAATGTTCCCGTTTCAGATATAAACAATCTTAAATCTCATTTTTAGGATGTGAGCGATAGCCTTCATTGAGATTATGCATAATAGCTTTATCCTATCATTTAGGATGTCTTAGGATTCTGTGGATGGCTTTATAATCTTGTTTGGGATTTAAATCTTGCAGCTGTTTTGTTTATGATGACAAACAGAGAAATTTATAGCCTTATTTATAGATTATAAGCAAAGGTTCACACTTGCACTGGTTTTTATAGTCCAGGCAGGATGTATAAACTGGATAATGTGGTCTCATTTACAATAGAAGCAATGATTTTATAATATTCTACGTGTTGTAGGCAATGATCTATGCCGTTGTATAGGATGTGAACAACAATTTTATGCTGTTCCGTGGGGGGTGTAAGCAATGCTTTTTCTTGTAGTGAAATTGGTACTCTCCTTTCCACGTGACAAAGTGGTATATAAATCCACTATAAAGTCAGATAGTCAGTTATTGTAGGCGGGTCAGTAATAGTAGAGTTGTTATACGAATTCTCATTTCGAGTCAGTGTCCGTTACGTGACATATACGAGTTTGAGTTACCGTTAAGGTAGACGTTTCAAAGTCATTGTCTTGCAGCGCTATCGTCAATAGACAGGGAATACCACCACAACATAATAGTGGCTACAAGAATATTACAGTGCCGACAATAACATACAAGTGGACGAGGATCTCACATTTAGAATAGTGGCGACGAGGATATAAACAATTCACGCGGACAACGTTGAAAAAAAAGTTCTTTTCTTTTCGCGAGAAAATAAACAATTCACGCAGACGACGCTGAAAATTTTTGTACGTAGAGAAATTAAAAACTCGACAGAAGAGTAACAAACGTTTTTGATGTACATATTTTACGAAAAATCCATACAATTATGGAAAACTTGTTAGAGGGTCTAGCTGAGTTTCAAAAACAACAACTCAAAGAACAAGAATAACAAGACATGTTACAACAACAAATGCTACAACTAATGAAGTTGGTAACAAAACTGGAAAATACGTTTTCAGCAGACCATGTAGCAAATTCAATAAATGAATTTAAATATGGTCCAGAAGAAGGAGTCACCTTCGAGGCATATTATCGAAGATTTGAACACATTTTCGAAAAAGAATGCCAAGACTGGACGGACGAAAGGAAAGCGTATCTCATTCTGAGGAAACTGGCAGCAATAGAGCATGAGAAATACTGTAATTTTATTTTACCTAAAAAAGTTTCTGGCATAAATTTCACGGACACAATTGACATTTTCTGTAAGATGTTCAGTGAGAAAACATCGTTATTCAACACACAAAGACTTTACCACATAAAGGGTAGAGCGAACTCTCTGTGCGAGAGATTTAAACTGGATAAACTAACTCCAGACTCGTTCAAGTGCCTGATTTTTGTCCTAAAAAGAACGCAGAAGTCAGAACGAAAATTCTCGCAAAGCTGGAAATGAACCAGAATATAACTCTCCAGAAACTGCCAGAAGAGTGCGATAGGATATTAAAAGTAAGGCACGACACAGGAGAAATTCAACGCAGAGATTGTTTACAGATAAAACCAGTGTGGAAGAGTCAGAAGACGGATAAAGTGTTTCACAAAATACACGATGTACAGCAGGAGATAGACCCATGTATAGCATGCGATGGTAGGCACCTGAGAAAAGAGTGTCCGTTCAAAAAACGCAAAGTGTTTTCGTTGTGGGAACACAGGACATATCAAATCGCACTGCAGAACTAAGGTGACAAAAAACTGGACCAAACGAGAAAAAAATAAATAACTTGTCATCAGAGAAAAAAGTTTGTAGAACGAACAGAAAATTCGTGAAAGTGAGAATCGAAATCATTAGTATCAAAATGCAATTAGACACGAGGACTGACATCACTATCATAAATGAAGAAACATGGAGGCAAATCAGTATGCCGAAATTATTTAAACCAAATAAAATAGCATATGGTGTTGTAGGAAAGAAATTATATTTCATCGGCGAATGTATTTGCAATGTAACTTTTCGAGGTGAAATGAAAAGAACACTCATTTATTAGTTTAAAAAATCATTAAACAGATTTGGTGCAGAATGCATGGAGTTATTTAAAATTTGGGATACCCCCATTAGTGTTCCGTGAAAATATAGTCGGTACGGTCAAAAGTTCGAATGAAGTCGAACAACTAAGACAAAAAATTAAAAAGTTGTTTCCAAATGATTTTTTTTTTTTGAAGGATTAGGTTCTTGCACTAAAACAAATGCGAGTAACAGAAAAGGTAACGCCTGTTTTTAGGCTCAAACGGAACGTGCCGCTTGCGGCGTTGGAATAGATCAATAAAGAGCTAGAAAGATTAGAAAGTCTAACTATAATTGAAAAAGTCGACCATTCAGACTGGGCAGCTCCGACGGTTTATGTAAAGAAGTTAGATCTTTCAGAGGCCTATCTACAGATACAGGTAGAGGAAGATTGCGCACATCTTTTAACAATCAACACACACCGTAGATTGTATAAATTTAAGCGGATTCCTTCTGGAGAAAAAGTGAAAAAGTGGCACCTGTCACATTTCAACAAGTGATGGACGCAATGTTATACGATTGCGACTTCGCTATCGCTTATCTCGATGATATTTTGATAAAGAGCGAGTCATTGAAGCAACACTTCGAGCATATTAAAAAAGTATTCAGACAAGTAAATGAATAAGGGTATACATGGTGACACCGAACTTCAATACACCAGCAGGAAGCTCACCAGCAGAACTGATGGTTGTGAGGAAGGTGAAATCACTTTTTGACCAACTGTTTCCTGACGAAGAAAGAAAAAGTATCAGAAAAGACAATCCGAAATGTTTCAAAATTGGTGATAAGGTGTACATGAGGTCGTATAAATACGGAAAACAATACTAAGAAGGAAAAATTACAGAGTACATAGGAAAAATGTTGTACAGAATTAATAGCAGAAAAAGTATTGAAACAAGGTACAGAAACCAGTTGAATCAGAGTTTCATAGAAAATGAACTACACAGAGTGGAAGAACCTATGGAATGGCTGTATGACACATTCCAGGTACCAACACTGTTAAAGATGGTTGAACCCACGCGTACAAGTGGCAGGAAAAGGAAGAACACCGAGTTCCTACAAATAGACGCCAAGAAAGAAAAATATTAAGTCGGAAAATTAAAATAAAATTACTTGTTTCCCACAGAAAAAAAAAAAAGGGGGAGATGTAGTGAAAATGGCATTCCCCTTCCCACATGACAAAGTGGTATGAGATTCACTTGTGAACCTCCGAGATATTTCACGAGATGTTTTGTGCTTTCATCCAAAATAGAGACGAATATTTCTCCTTCATGTGATTGGCTTGAAAAGTTGTTAAGATATTAAAATATTTTCTTGACATGAAATCAATGGTAGCCTTAATACACACACATACACACGCGTGCACACACACACACACACACACACACACACACACACACACACACACACACTACTGGATTCCAGTATTATATCATAGTTATAGTGCTAACAACTTAAGTATACGTAGCATATTAGGAATTAAATCAGCTCTAACATTTTTAACTTAGTGAATTACAATGAATTAAGATTACACTTGTAGTAAGGAAAGAAAACTCATTAGCTTAATGACTAATTCTGGTCAGAAAATGTGGTGGGAGACAAACTAAATATTTACATTAACTGTAATTAAATTCAATCAGAAAGTGGGGAGTGAGTCTGATATCTAGCAAGATCAGTGACAATTCCAAACATGTTTGGGTTTTATTAGATCTAGTATATATATATAATTGCAAAACCTAAAATAGCTTGAAGACTTAGATTGAATAAATATTGACTGGTGTGGCAACTATCAATGCCTGGAGGAAATTGTGAAGGAATACTTACTGTATATAAAACAAATTAATTCAGAGTTAACATACTTAATATAACGAGCACATAATTAAAAGTATGGTTTGCTGATGAGATTTGATACGACCGAAATATAACTGGCGCAATCATTGATTATCTTATCAAATAACAGATTTATTTTCCGTAGCAATGTAGTCTAATTAGTAGTGCGTGGGCGCCGATTCCTTGTAAAAAAAAAATAACAATTAATAATTGCACACGTTGAAATGATATCTATCTTATCAATGATGACAACTTTTCCATAATTATTACAAATTTGATAAAATCTATGAGTAAAGAAATTTGTGAAGTATTTGTAAAGACGAAGAAAATAAATATTTTCACTTGAGTTTAATAATTAATGTAGTAGAAATAAGTAAACTCGTTGTGGGAGAATTTAGAATTAAATTACATAGCGTGCATTATTAACTAATTGACTGTGGTGGGAGTGAAAGCCTGTGCGCAAATCCTTTCAGACAAACCATATTAATTAGTCTCCCTCAGACAGCGTAATGTTAATGATTTAAGATTGAAACAAGATATTTGTAAATAGGGATCAAATACAGTTTCAAAAATTAAAACAAATGATCACAATGGGGCCAGACATTATAAATAATTCAACTCTGGTGTAGAGATGTTCAAACAAAAGAAGACAATTTTCTCATTAATTCAGTGTGAATCATTTATTTATTGAAATGTGTTACAAAAAAAAACACATTAAACTGTTTTACCAGATTTCATTTGTAATATTATTGTTATACAAGATATGTATGACAAATGTAATACCATATAACCAAAACAAATATGGCATCAAATCCGCTGAAGTAAACTTACTCTGAACAAATATCGTTAACGAAGACCTCTTTGGTCTGTCACTCACTGTTTGTATTTTTCTTTGTCTCTTCAAATGAAACTATAAATAACGAAACGAAAAGACTGAAGTCCTATCGATATTAGACTAATCGAAAAGAAAAATTGAAAGACGTGGAGAAATACAGAGGACAGTATATACGCTCGCGCGCACACACGCACACACACCCAGACTTATCTACATACATACACATATATATATATATATGAATATATATGCATGTATGTATATGTGTGTGTGTGTGAGTGTGTATGTATATACAAAAATTGCTGTGTACCGTGCATTTGTACTGACATCGCTCCTTTACTCGTGTGAGACATGGACCTTTTACAAACGTCATGTAAGGGTCCATAAACGCTTTCATCAGAGATGTCTGAGACACATTCTGAATATTGGCTGGACCTTAAAAACTCCAGACACGCAGGTCCTGAGGACAACTGATATATTGAGTATTGAGGTGATGGTGCACAAGCACCGGTTACGTTGGACTAAACACCTCATTAGAATGAAGGGTAGCAGTATCCCTAAACAGATGCTTTATGGGGAACGTATTAATGGAAAGAAACTCCAGCAGAAACCAAGGCTGCGATTTAAGGACTGTGTCAAGTCCTCATTAAAGGCCTGTGATATGCAGGAGACTGACTGGGAGAGAAATGCCTGTCATCGACACAGATGGAGGAAGCAGGTTAAGAATGGGGCCGAGACCTTTGAGAGAGCGCGTATTCTGCATGAAGATTTTAAACTTGCTGCTGGAAAGCGTACTGCTAGTGTAGTAAATGAGGAAAGCTTGGTTTGCAATGTTTGCAGTCATGTGTGCTTGTCAAGAGCAGGACCCATTAGCCGCAAATGCAAAATGCTCTTCCTCGGTCACGAGCAGACGGCCATCATCATATGTATATTCATGAATGAATATATATACACACACACATTTGCCCCAACAGAAGAAATAACTATTCAGAAAGTCGAAGTATCCCTGTGCAATGCCTTAAACACACACACACACACACACACACACACACACACACACACACACGCACACACACACACACACGCACACACACACACACACACGCACGCACACACACACGCACACTCACATATGTAATGTATGTATGTATGTATGTATGTATGTGTGTATGCATAAAAGAAGAACACAAATTCACAACAACTGTTTCGGCAGCATTTTATTGATGTACTTTTTACATCAAGACAAAAATCCGCTATCTTCAGGTAAATTTTAATCAAACAAACGGGTAAGACAGAAATAGAAATTGACTAGATCAATAGCTACATAGTGTAACAAGTGAATGTTTTAAAAGAAACAATACAATTTATAAAAGCAGTTTGTAAGACACGCATTGGCTATAGTTAAAAAATGATCTAATTTCTCAAATTGCAATCTTCATTCGTTTATAGCCTTGGCTTGTTAATTTTCTCATGAAAATAAACATTAACTATAATAGAGTGCACACTTCGAAAAATATCAAAATGTGTTTACAAGCAAAGAAGCACATACAGAAGATGCAACTGTTGTTCCTCAACTGAACTCTGAACTACAATACAGTGTACACGGGGCTAATCTTATGGATCAGGCAGATGATTGCATTATAATGAATTCATATGAGTACTTACTATGAAAATAAATTATTGATACTACTAGATATATACGGATATTGAATTTGCAGAATCGTTCGACCGATGAACAAAATACCTTGCTCTATTTAGTTACATCACTTTACATTTTAAGTTCACTCTTTCAATTTTTTTTTTCATCCTTCCGGGGTCAAATGAAGACAATATAATCGACAGTTTCCTCCGCAAAACTGCATAGTTTTGTGTTTTCATTAGAAATCATTGCCTCCTTATTATGTAACAAAAGTGGCAGGAATAATATGCCGATAGATTAAATCACTTGTTCTGCGTTCAAATCCTGCCGCTTTGCATTCCTGCATAGTCAAAAGCATCATATCGACCACTCAAGTACTTGTATAGATTTGTCGACTACATCACTTACTTAAATTTAGAGGTTTTACACGAAAAGCAAGAATCATTGTTATTATTTCTAGTAGCGATCCATGCTAAGTCGGAAAGTGATGCATCACCAGGATTATCGATTATTTCCACACACAACATTGTCCTTACTTACCTACGCCCAATGTTTGTACGTAGTGTAGACTTACTTGTAGCCAGTGTTTGTAAACAATCTAATACAATGTATTTGGTCTACATTCACCTGCATACAACGTTTGTATATAGTGTACACATACCTTTACACAATGAATGAGGTCTACACTTACCTATGCAATTTTTATATGTAGACTACACATACACATAATTTTCATATGTAGTATACATTTACCTACACAAAATGTTTTTATATAATCTACACTTATCTATCCACAATGCTCATATGTAATCGATACTTAACTACTCACAAAATTGGTTCCGTGAAATCACAAAAGTTTAGTTGGAAGTTTTGCTGAATATATTTTTAACACATCATACACTTGGAACTGAAGTACTATAATAAAATATAAAAGACAGTGGTCCATTTATTTCAGTTATTTAAAATGAAGGCAAGTTACCTTCTTCGGATGGTTGTTTATTGCAGCTAACTTTCATTGGGTACTATTACCTAATTTTCAAATACATATTAGTGAGGCATACACTAAGCTAACTTCAAAGCGTGGAGTAGAATATAAACATAAGACTAATTGCATGAGAGCCAAAAGCCCTTGTAAAAATAATATTATGTTGAATTATTTCTTTCCACTTACCTTACTGGCATTTCCGATATTTACAGTTTCTCCCACTTCAGCTACATGACCAATTATTCCTTTTCCCCACTGAACTGTAATACTAGCATCGGTTGTAACTGATGGCATCAGGGTAGTACCAGAATGGACATCGAAGATTTTGGACACCAAAACAGGTTTTTCTTTAATTGATTTATCAACCAAAAAGAGTGATCCTTTATCACCATCTACAAGGATGCTAATGTTGGCAACAATTTTAGCACTCAAACTGGCTAGGTTCAAATCATTTGAGATATCTTTTACTATTTCTAAAAAGAAATCTTTTTCATCCAAATGGAACATTTCCCGTTTCATGTCAATATCCTTGCTGGGGTAGCGTGGAATTCGGATCTTTGACTCAATGAGCATGCTTAGCATATTTAAGGAGGTCGGCGGCAAAGAACGAAACTGGCGCATCTCCTTTAAACTACTCCGCCTGGCCTCAGTATTTGAATCAAAAGTATATGTTGATGGGCAATATGTACGGAATATATTGCGTAATTTTGACTTCGCAAAATCTTGACGTAAATGTTTCTTAGAATTAGATCTATGGTGCTTGGATTCTGAGAAGAAAGCTTGTTCATTGTTACATTTTAAGTCATTAGGAGATGTGGGTGTCAGACTTTCTTGGCCAGAGGATCCTTTTCTTTTGATTATAAATTCTTGAAGTGATTGGAAGCCATGGAGAACCAACCATTTGTTTATTAGAGTTATGTCAGCTTTCCGAAGAAAATAATCACAGGCACTCTCAGGATTGGCATCCAACCAGCTTTCAATTTTGCTCGCATTTAATGTAGGATGTAGCCGATTCATGGTTGTTTTCGGATAATATCGTTATAACTTTACTGCCCTAGATAAAATAAAAGAAAAAGAGACGCGTTATAATAACACAGTGCAGATTTCATAATAAAAATGTTTCTTTTAAAGATTCTAACAAGATTACTTTCAGTCAGTATCATAAACAGTTGTTAGCATTAATTAGAAACCATTCATTAAATGAAAATATCATTATATTAAATTATCATTAACTGATAAATAATGTGGAAAACAATCAGAAACTTTAATGAAAAGTGATGCCATTAATCAATAGTTTGTTGTTAGCTAGAAAAGAATCGATGAATTAACTCCAATATATCATAAGTGATAATTTTATCGACACAGATATCAAGTTTGCTCAAGATCGATAACCCACACAGTTCCGAAAATTTTTAATCCAGCCCTAAACTGACTACCCATATCTTTTTCATTTAAATGCAGAATGTAAGCCATAATTTTGGCAATCCTTCTGTTAAGGTAGCCTTGTGGAATTTTGTAAATATATCTGATAATAATTCTATTTATTGATAATTTAAATTTCATTTTAAATCATGTTAATTCAAATATCTCAGCCAAGTTTACTTCAGTCTAATAATAACCATAAATTTATTTAACATCTTATTATTACTTTGCATTTGTATGGCGGTGATCTGGAAAACTCATTGATCGTGTCGAGAAAGTGTATTTCAGTATTTCTTTCAACTCTTTACTATTTCCTTACATCCGTTGAGGTTAATTTTGTTATTCATTCCTCTGGGGTCGTTAAAATAAAGTAACAGTCAAGTATTTGTCATTTTGATTGGTTTTCCCCTCCCCTCGAAAATTAGATCACTTATCATTAATAATTACTCAAATTAAGGTGGCGAACTGGCAGAATCGTTAGCAGGTTGGGAAAAAAGTTAAGCGACATTTCGTCTATCTTTACGTACTGAGTTCAAATTCCGCCGAGGTTGACTTTACCTTTCATCCTTTCGAGGTTCATAAAATAAGTATCCGTTGAAAACACGAGTCATTATAATCGAATTAACCTCTCACACAAACTGTTGGCCTTGAACCAAAATTTGAAGCCAATAAATACCCAACTTATTTGCAATGTTGAATTGTCTTGATTCTGTCCTTTGAGATCGTATCGTTGACATTTATTATGATTCCAGATTTTTTATTCACTGATTTTTTCTCAAACTTTCTGGATGCACTAGAAGTTTGTTAACTAATTCACCCAATTTATTGTCACTTCTTGTAAGTTCACCAATTTCATCAGATGCAACGATATAGAGAAAGGTGCAGGGACTGGAAATGAGATGCTATCGTAACATCTTAAGCTTCACGTAATTTCACAACATCAGAGTCGAGTATATTCATGAAACCATAGAATATATATATATATATATATATATATATCATATTAGGGATAAAAATCCAAATTTACAGGTAAGAACTCAACTCAATTTAATTTAATTTATCAAAAGTAAAATTGAATTAAGTTTCACAATATATAATATATAAATATATAATTTAGAGATAAGAACCACAATTCTTGAACTCATCTATGAAAATCCACAGTCACATATAGAAAAATTTTATAAGTAAATACACTAAAAACATCTATAATAAAAATACAAAGTAATAAATATTTAAATAATAAAACCACTACACGTGTTTCATAACCACATTTTCAAATAGAAAATAATATAAAAACCAAATCGTTTAAAATCGATCGAAAATCAATTCTATTAAAAAATATAGCAAATCTTCGGGTCAAAATGCAATAATAATAATAATGATAAAATGAATGTATGTATTTACTTATTAAATTTTTCTATGTGTGACTGTGGATTTTCATCGATGAGTTCAAGAATTGTGGTTCTTTTCTCTAAATTATATATATATATATATATATATATATATATATATATATATATATATATATATATATATATATATATATATATATAGATAGATAGATAGATAGATAGATAGATAGATAGATAGATAGATAGATAGATAGATAGATGTGTGTCTTTTAGCTTTTATCTTCTGCTTTCTCCAGTCCATGCACGGCTCCGCCTTGAAGGGTTTTAGTCGAAAGAATCTACTTCAGTACCTTTCTTCAGCCCGGTACTTATTATGTCGGGTTCTTTTGGCAAACCTTGAAAGTACAGGAAAATAGGCAAGCAAACACTTACCCAAGATGCAACGCAGCGGAACTGAAAGCGTAACTATGCGGCTGAGAAGCGCACACACGCGCGAACACACTCACAACACACACATACGCACACACACACACACGAATACAAACACATATGTGTGCATGCATGCATACATATACACAAATATATAAGCATGTGTGCGTGTACGTTTAGAGAGAGAAAAGAAGGGGGAGAGGAATGTGTGTGTGTGTGTGTGTGTATGTGTGTGTGTGTATGTGGGTGTGTGTGTGCGTGGGTGTGTGTGTGTATGTGTGTGTGTGTGTGTGTGTGTGTGTGTAACATTCTTAAGCTGCAACAGATTTGAAACAGGAGTCGGTGAAAGTTTTGTCGATACACATTCTTGTCTATGTGTGATGGAATGTTTTGCACGTGTCAAAGTAAAGGCTTAACATTTTTGAAACATAAGGGGCCATTGTTGTGTTATGTAAGAATGCAATATCCTCCTGAAAAGGCATATGCATGGTATTTGTGTTTGGCCATAGGTAGAATTTCCGAAAGATTAACTGAGAGAGCAATGGGCTCAAAGTTCTGTAGAAATTGGAGTTATCATGACTAAGAAGATCTATTTAAAAACGAAGTTGTGCAAGCGTAGAAGTAGTTAAGAGTGTATTATTATATCTGGAAATGTGCACATGGTGATCTTACTGGAAGCTGCTTATTGTGTGGTAGAGACAGAGAACGAAAGAGAGTTGCTGCTCAAGGGGAGAGAATCACTTCTAAGTATATCTTTCTTTTGTCTTTTGCGGAGAATTTTTTTCTTTTTTTGTTTCAAAGAGTGAAGAGTGATAAGAGCATATATACTATTGCATATTATTACTTATTATATTATATTGATATTCTTCCATTGATACAATGCCACAGATTCAAAGAGAGAGAGGATAATCGATTGAACCGACTTCACGATAATCTCAGTATGTCAATCCTGACTGTCAACTCCAGAAGGATTTAGCAGAGAGCGCTATGCTGTTCCCATTACCCTACAACATTGATACTGTAATTATAAAATGACGATTGTTGCTAGAGAAGTGAGTTAGCGAAACTAGTATTTGAATGTTTTAACTTCATACTTTTACTGCATGTCTTTCATCACTTCAATGTCGATGAAAATAATAATCAGTCTGTCGAATTTGAACTCAGAGCACACAGACAGATAGGATGCTGCTAAGCATCTTGCCCAGCATACTAACGACTCTGCCAATTCACCGCCTTCATAACCAGTAAAATATTGTTTCAAATTTTGGCACAAAGCCAGAAAACTTGGGGTAAGGGTATGTCGATGACATCGACCCCAGTACTCAACTGATACTAATTTTAACGACACCGAAATGATGAAGGTAAAGTCTACCTCGGTGGAATTTGAACTCCCAATGTAAAGACGGACAACATGCCGCTAAGCATTTTGTCCACTGCTTTGTAACCAGTAATATCAATTCAAGTGACCTAAATATTTATATCTGGACTTGTGCCTACGTATGAAATCAATATATCGATAGTTATGCTGAGGCAATATTTTGATGTTTTTTCAAACCAATAAATATTGATTATCAGAAATAATATTCATAAATTCGATTCGGAAGAGCAGAGTAAACACTTAATAATGAAAGGGCGGCTTACTTGTATGAATCTCAGCCTTGAACATTTTTCTTATTTTATTTATTTATTTATAAATTTATTTATTTATTTATTGTTATAATGTGCATGAACATGTTTTTAGCAATTTGAAATATTTGAATTATATACTCAATCGTTAATTTTCTTCAAACAATTTAAGAATTATTTTCTGGTCTTTATATGTGTTCCTATTTGAAACCGTTTTTGAACGAAATAAATAGAGGTTCTCACCAAGACAGAAAGGAAGTATCGTGTATGTACTGAATGCCTAAAAGCTGCATTCGTTAGACTTAAATGACTGAAACCATACCTAAAGAAGGTTTAATGGTAGTTTACGTTTCCACATATCCATCTCATATAAAATGACAAAATAAAGGAAGAGATAAATTCAGCTCATTTCCAATGTCAACAAAAATAACATAACAGATTCACTAATAAATATGAATACTATTTTGATTAATTGTTACATTTAATATCTGATATATTACAAATCTGAGAGTCATACACGCTACAAATGGTTTCTACTGGTGTCAGTTTATTGAAGCTCTTCCTATAAAATTAAGCGTTAATGACAGAAAAGTTTGTGTGTATATATATATATATATATATATATATATATATATATATATTTGAAGAAAAGCAACAACATTTCAATAGGTTATAGCAGTACGTACGCTTCGTACAAGCTCCATTTATTCATGTAGTGAGAACACTACATGAATAAATGGAGCTTGTACGAAGCGTGCGTACTGCTATAACCTATTGAATTTTTGTTGCTTTTCTTCAAATTTTATTCACCAAATCTCTTGATTTTGTTTTTGGTTTTTACCCTATCAAATTCTGGTGCCTCAAACATTTTAAGTACCACATTTAATCTTTTGATTAAATCTATATTATTATATATATATATATATATATACATATATAAAAGTTACGAAGGGTATTGGAGTCAACCAAACCCTAAAGATACAGGTAATACCGAGTAAGTGCTGTATACCGACTAGTTTTGCCTCTGACGTGGTTGCAGCATGAGTGGGGAATATAACATGGGTCGTGTATTAGCGTGTGTATATATAAAAAAGAATAAGATAAAGAGACCAATGGCATAAGTAAAATTATATATATATATATATATATATATATATATATATATATATATACACACATACACGAGTTGGACGCAGTATACAGGTGGGCTGATGACAACAACATGCAGTTTAATGCACGAAAATTCCAAGCCCTATACTACTAGCTCACAAAGTTAAACGACGTACAGACAAGATACACTAGACCGGGAGGAATTGAAATTCCTGAATCAAAATCTGTGCGTGACCTGAGCATTGACATGAGAAATGATGCGTCTTTGCATGTGCATATTACCAATTTGGTAGTAAAATTTAGACGGCTAGATGGAGGGATCCTCTGATCTTTCAAAACAAGAGAAAAGAAGACATTGATGATCCTTTGGAGAACATACGTCCTCAGCCGCTTGGACTACTGCTCCCAACTATGGCTACCACAGAATATAAATCTCACGGCAGAACTCGAAGCTACACTAAGGAAATCGTCTCGATGCAAGGTATCAGCTACAGGGAAAGACTGAAATAATTAAAACTCTTCTCCCTGGAATGTAGGCGGGAAAGATATGCACTGATATACATATAGGAAATCCTAGAAGGCCTTGTATCAAACTTTGGCATTGAAAGTTACTCAAACTGTAGAACGGGGCACGACTTCAGAGTGCCAAAAATCCCAGGATCGCCATCAAAATACAGGACCAAATATTGCAACAGCTTGGGCTTCAAGGACTCAATATCCTTCCAAAATGCCTGATAGACCTGCATGATGTGGAAGTAAATGTCTTTATAACAAACCTGGATCACTTCCAGTCAAGGGTTCCAGACGAGCCTACTTCATGGCAGGAAATACAGATGAGGGCATCGGCATCAAACGCCCTCATTGACCAAATGCCACATAACAGGGGAGATTTCAAATAACGGTGTAGCACAGTCAACGGTGGTGCCCGAGCATGACCGCAGCTTTGTAGATGAAAACTTTTTCAGAATTAAAGAATATATATATATATATATATATATATATATATATATAAAGCGCACAAATGTTCTAAAAAAATGTTATTTACTTTGTGATTAAATTTGGATGTTATATCTGGAAAATGGAAGTAAGACGTTAATGTATCTGTTGTGTTCTATTTATTAAAATAGATTCAACAAACATATTTTCTAAAGAATAAAATGTGAACACAATCTATAAACTTTATTTTTTAAATTTTTTTATTGTTTTTCATTTACTCACTTAAAATAGCTAAAATCAGTTACATATTTTACTGACAGATCTCATATTTTTATATTTACTTTGAAATGCAGCAGTAAACTCAAGCAATGCATAAATGTGCATACTAGGCATAATGGATAGGATAGAGATAGCGATGCTTCTGATAACTTGGGTATTCACAATGAATTGTACAGAACGAAGTAAACCGAAACGAAACTCTTCAAACTCAACCGAATTACAGACACTCATCAAGAAAACAAACCTACAAAATGAATGCATTTTATGTAATAACTATTAACACAATATAAATAGAAAAGTTTTACTACGTATATTATGGAATACAGCACAAATAGAGAACTTCTATCACCTATATTGCACAGAAGGTATCAACCAACGATGGAACCTCTAAACATTTAGCTGGCCATCAAATTTTCACCAAATTACATCCTAGCGCCATAAAAGAACAGTCCTTCATACAGCATACTAGAACAAAAATGGGATAGCCACGTTTCAGAAAACGCCGGTGAAATGATACTTGTGAGCATAAAGATATTTTGCTCGATTGAATACGAATGCCACGAAATATACTGGATTTATTATACATCAACAGTATCAGATCGTGTCTGCTTTTCTACCAATTAATCCGTCGATATTAAGCAATTCGTCTACTAATATTGAAAAAGTAATTTAATTCAAACTCTTTGCTTTCATAATATTTCAGTGGTATCTTCGCCACAGCTTCTACAAGACTTAATATATCGTCTATAGAACACTGTTATCTGAAGGACTATGATATAGACAGAGCTGTCAACAGCTGTCTAGAATGCTTGGTATATTCTCGACGTTGAACATTATATCAAACTATGAACTAATCTCTCGTTTATAGTGGCATTTACATTCGTCGATTATGACTAGATGTAAACCAGCAGCTATGTCGAACTACCTAATTAACATTGTTGCGTGCGTGCGCTTATTCTAACCATTTATACTATATTCTGGAATTTGCCCTATGTATAATATTAGTATGAAACCCGAATAGGAAAATGAATGGTACGCCATATAAATTTTTTTTTTCAAACCCTAGAAATTTTAATTACATCCATTCAGACTGAAATCTCTCTAGAATAACATGTCAGTGCATGATTAAGTAGTTCAGAAGTATCCTTTGCAACCATGTAGTTTCGGTTACGATCTCAATGTGCTGCACCTTGGGAAAATATCCTCTATCATAACCTCTTTATTTGACGAATAACTTGTAAGTGGAATTTGGTAGACACAATCTGTTTTGAATCTGAGCTTATAAAGACATATACGCACATGCATCCACGCATGTATACACATACGTACGTACATACCTACTTACATGCATGCATACATACATACATACATACATACATACATACATACATACATACATACATACACTCACACATACATAATAGATGCTTTTTCGTATACGAGCAAAGCCATTGCTAGAAGGAATCATTGAAATAAGTCATTAATGATGCAATATGAGGCCCTTGTATGACTCTTGATCCCGGCAAAAATTTGCACATTCTTTTGCATAATGCACAGCTGAGCTAGCTGGCAGACGGAACAAGTGCTACAGTATGAAGTCTTGTGACATAACTTTTCAATCTTTCAACACCTCTCCACAGGTTGCACATGTTTTGTTGTGAACAATAGCCGTATCACAATATATAAGGGGTTGATTCATGTGAGTTCTCCGATAGCTGATCAGGCTTGCATGACTCAAGTATTTCCTCTCACAAAACACACACATAAAAAGCAACACTCTCTCATTTTCCACAGGTTCATTCTTTCTAAGCCTTCTCTTGATCTTCTCGTGCTTCATTCTCGCTCTTTCAAACTTCGAACAACCACTGTGCACTCTTTTCCTCCATCCATTTCGGTCTTGTGCATCCCTCTCTCAATCAACAACTGAAACTCCAGCATACATACATACATACATACACACATACACATACATACATACATACATACATACATACATACATACATACATATATACAACCTGCCCCAGAGGCATGATATACTTCCAGGGACTATTTACAATGCTATCCGCAGGAATGACTGCCCTGGCGTATTCACACCGTTAAAAACAAGGAATACGGGTGGAACACCCCAATAAAAATATCAATTCGGTGTAAACATAAGAGACCTAGTAATGTTCTGTGGGATAGAGCACACAAGTCATGCGCTGCTGTAGAAGTCAGCTACTCAGCAGATGTGAATGTGTAATCAAAATTCCAGGACAAAGAGAACATTTATAGCGGAACTTACAGCTCTTGTTCTCTGACTATGAATTCTCGTTCGTATCCATCATCATAGTTGCATTAGGTTGTGTACCAACAAAATTTCACAAAAGACGTTTGAATATGAAATTACTAAGGAGTAAGATGCACAGAATATACATATTTGATTTCTTTTTCCTAAATTATTACGAAGATCTTAAAATTTCTAGTCTAGGTAATCGTGTACAGCATCATTCCATTGTCTTTTCAAACCATCGTCATGACATAAAGCGAGGTATATCAATTAATCATCAACAATGTATGTATCTCTCTCTCTCTCTCTCTCTCTCTCTCTCTCTCTCTCTCTCTCTCTCTCTCTCTCTCTCTCTCTATCTATCTATCTATCTATCTATCTATCTATCTATCTATGTACAGTATGTTCGGACTGAATTGGACGATTTTATGTCTTCTATCAGGAACAGCTTGATGTATTGGTGAACAGCCAATAGCATTAGAGAGCATAGAGACAGAAATTGTAGTGGAGAAAAGTTAGCTGATGTGGTGGACTGGAGGGCATCTGAATATTAGTTACTTGCATCTTAATGTTTTGCACCGGGTATCAAACTGCCGATATCATGACTGCTGCTCACCGCTCAATGAACACTTTATAGACTATAAGAAGTAACATGGACAAATGCAACTGAAGCTACAAAGCCGTAGCCATCCAGAAAGGACACACCATGTGTTCTGACGTCATGTTGCCCCACATCTTTGAACAGAGATTTAAGCTCAATTCAGAGGATTATGTGAAAGAATGCTGGAGACTGTGGTCGCTGATGAGGTCGCTGCTAGAAGGACATATATATGATAGCAGGACTCAACTCCTTGGCATAGCTCCTAAGAGATTCGAAGTGTCTGTCGGAGAATTTTTATGACTTTGCCAGTCACAATATCTAACTCCTTATTTCTTACGATTGTAATTGGATTATTATATGTGTGGTGCGGTTTAGAAAGGCACCAACTGTGCTGCCTGCAATACCAAGGCCGAGCTGGAGGTCAAAATCAAGGAAGTGTTCGAATATCTTCCTAGGGACACGGTGAGAAACGCCTGCTCCAGGTTCCGGAGCAGACTTGGGATCGCGGTGGAAGTTGAGAGCGGCTACTTCGTGTAAATTGTTATTTCCCAGTCATAATCTTGGTGATACTTTCTGACTTTTTAAAAACTACTTTGTTTTTGAATTAGATACTGTGTTTTCTTTTTCTTTTATACAAATTTGGCCCAAACACCCTGTATATATATACTGGGGTATATATAATGATTAACGCATATATATATATAGTGAGTCAATGCCTAAATTTCTATATTAAATCTAGCTTCAGTTTCACTGCTATCAAACTAATTGTGTCCATATTCGATAGAACAGTTCTGCTTACATTTGCATTTCTACTCGAGCTATCCAAATAAGTTTGGGGAAATGATAGTTTCAAACAGTAAAATATTCAAATTGATCAGTTAAAATATACATAACTGAAATAGTGAAGAAACAACCGAATAATGAGAGGCAATAAGTAAATTGGGAGCATAATACACGTGATTTTTTTTTTCGCATTCTATTTCTGATGTGTTCTAACTTTAAGCAGATTTTATTCTCTCTGAACCAAAGAGACACAAAAAGAAAAACGAAATCTATGTTAATAAACTTTATAATCGCTTCAAAAACAAAACCTATTTTTGGCATTTCCTTTTTAAATATATTTGTGTAAGGAAATCAACTGTGAAATCATTTATCCCAACATACACTGCACTTATATTTCATTGACAGTAAAGGTACCATTGAAAATGTTGAACAAGGTAAAATCATGTCACTTGCCAAACACATTAACTCTAAAACTATAAATATAATACGTTGTGTACCTTTAGAGAATACTATTAACAGTGAGACTTATATCATCACTATATTTTTTCAGTATATATATATATATATATTATATATATATATATATATATATATATATATATATATATATATATATATATATATATATATATATATATATATATATATTTGACAAGATACAAAAATATCAATATCTGATTTGTCGTTGGCACACTTCGACCCTGCAACGGAGTTTGTTGCAGCTTCAGACGCTTCTGAGTACGGTATAGGAGCAGTAATGCTATATAAATATAAAGATGGTTACATGAAGGCAGTGGTGCATGCCTCATGTTCTCTGATATCAGCAGAAAAAAATATAGTCAAATGGAAAAAGAAGTTCTGGCGATCATTTTTGCCATGAAGTTTTCGTCTATAGATTGACCACCGACCGTTATTCTCAATATTTGGGTCGAAAAACGAATTCCTACCCATACTGCTAATAGGTTACAACGCTGGGGTACAATATTATTAAACTATGATTTTAAGATAGCGTATAGACCATCCAAGAAATTAGGTGAGGCAGATTGTCTGTCAAGACTGATTTTAAAAAAAGTGGAACCGTTTGAAGACACCGTGATTGCCGCCTGGCGAGCGGAAAATGAAATTTAAAATGTTTTGTGTAACATCATTCGTGAACTGCCAGTTACTTTACAAGACATAAAACTGAAACCAGAAAATTGTAAATTCATGAAATACTGAAGGCTAAAAGAAATAAAAGTATCCGCAGCACAAATGCGAACCATTTCTCACTGCCTCACAATATGTTGATGTATGCGCAAAGAGTTGCAGTGCGAGCCATGCTACTAAAGCAATTATTGAAGGAATTTCATCTGGGCCACCCAGTGATTTCGGGAATGTAATCATTAAGTTACGTATGTTGACCAACAATAGACCGTGACATTGAAGAATTTATGAAAACACACACTGTGTGCTTTAGCTGCAAAATTACCTACCACTAAATGGCAACCGTGGCCAAAAACAAATGTTCCATGTCCAGACTGCATGTGGATTACGCAGGTCCACTCAAGGGTCAAATGGTCAAGCGGGCGTTTTGTTGATACTTTCAAGAGGGCTTTGAAAAAAGGCGAACAATGATGTGATGGACGATTTTGTACTCCAACAATTTCTAAGAGTGTACCGAGTAACACATAACCTGAATACACCGTCGGGAATGTCATCCCTAGAATTGATATTTGCTAGAAAGGTCAGATTTGTTTTTGATAAGTCGATAGCAAGTGAAAATAAAAAAGGCAAACCGCATAAATACTTCAAAAGTTAGGTGACAAGGTCTTTTTTAAAACCTATAGATATGTAATAATTAAATAAATTGGAAGAATGACATTCCTGGTAAAAGGGAAAACATGTCGAATACAAAACCAACTAAAAAAAGAGAAATGAATCTTTGTGCAAGTATTGTACTACACGTTTGAGGTACCAAAACCAAAACAATTTGAAACTACAAGTTCTAGCACCAGAAAATGGAAAAGAACGGAAACACTGGAATTGAACCCTAAGCGTAAGAGATATTAAAACTCTGAGCGGAGTTCAATTCTCAAAAGGGAAGAAGATAGGGGAGACTGATTCTAAAAAGGGGAGATGTTGTGGAAGGATTCCGACCACCCTTCAGGTGACTAAAAGGTGGACTAACTCATTATTATAAAGTAAAGAACTGTTAGCGATTTACAGTTCGTGTTACTAGCATTTTTTTTGCGTTAATCATTATTTGATCCCTGTTAGACGTAAGTTGCAATGCTGATTAATTGTTGAAGGTCTCCCGGAAGGGTAAACCTAATTGCTGGACCTAATTATTGAATTATTGAATTGCTACTTGCTGTTATTTTGTCTGTGAATTTATAATTGTTTTGTTCCCCATTTATGGGGAAGGATGGAAAGCGAACCAGTTCTGGCCGGCAGCTATGCTTCAGCCACTGGAAGAGGTTTGACAACAGATTTGTTGCAGGTTCGAGAGATAAAGATGGAACAGAGGAAGTTGAAGGAGTTCAACAGACATAGTAAAGGAGGGAACTAGTAGAAATTCCAGGGTTAAATGAAATGTTTTTGTATAACATGGATAAATTAAGAAATGGTGTCAAACGCAGGAGTTATTCAAATCATTTATACTTCCAACATATGTTTCGAAAAAAGCATTGAGATTATTCTGGAGGGAATAAAAATGGTGTAAAACAATGCAATCATCTTATCGGGAATAAAAAAAAGAAACAAAACACATCAATAAGCCGTTTTAACCAAATGTGATTACCGCGAACGTAAGTATATGATGTAAGGAGAATGCTAGCAAGTTATTTTTTTTTAAACCATTAATAGATTTAACGTCAAAGGTAATTAAGAAAAAGAGAAGGAGGAAAAAGAAAGACATTAACAGAAAATTAAGAGTGGAAAATATAGTGTGATAGATGAATGGGAATAAAGTTTAAAGGCGTGGAAATAGATATATGTAGTGGAAATGAATTTTATAGATCGAATTTTATAGATTGGCAAAAATTACTTATAGGAACTAAAAATATATTTTTGCCAATATTTACAACGATAAACGCATTCTATGAGAAATTGCTCTTCGTTACAGAGCAGACAAAAAGATTTACTTTTGTCATATGGGAAGGATCTAGTTACAATTTTCCATTCCAAACCGAATTGCTTATGTTACTTTAGAGACTAAATTTATTTACTAAGCCCAGTATTGTTCCGTTTATTGATATGTCTAAATGTACAATAATGGTTAAATGTTCTTTTCGACAACTGAGACGATAAGCTACCTATATACAAAAAGACGTCAGAACCGGAAGTAATTTTACATTGATAAACAGAGTTTCTAGTCTTAGAATTACTGCTAAAGAAATGAATACGATCCGAATTTATATCAGAAATATTTATATTGTTGTTATTATTGTTCAAAGAATGGTTAGCGTTAATAATATCACTGTTATTATTTTCATTAGGTGGATTTGTATTTAACAACTTATGGTTATGCGAAGAAATGATTTGTGAAAGGTTTTTGCTGTTTGAAAAACCTATCTTAATTCGGTGTGAATTGACAATGGAATGGTATCTGGGGTTTTTTGGAAAATTCTTATCTATAGCTTCCCGTAACTTATAAGGGAGGTTGGATTTGATTTGCTTATCAAATAGAACGATCAACCAAACTGTTTTACTAGAACACCTTGTTATTATGGTAATTATCTTTAAAAGTCCTAGACTTATTCTTATTACGTATAAAGGGATATAAAGAACGGTTACCTCCCTTACACTGTAAAATTATATTTTTCGATTTATTGTTGTTATTCGAACTAAATTTTACATTGTTATTACCGTTATAATGTGTTTTCACAACAACAGCCAGAAAATAATGAACAGTAACAACAACAAGAAGAGTCACTCCGAAATTCCAACATAATAGCTGATTTACTGAACGATAGTTTCTATTCACCTCTCTCTCTCTCTCTCTCACCACACTCACAGCAGCCACCACAATTATCATCGACGTCAGACTGTCATCCTAAAAACATTAGCTGTCAGCCTATAATATTCCCGTCATATAGCTAACTCTGTTTAGAGGAACTGCAGACGCTTTAATTCGTAGTAATAGCTGTGTGAACCATGTTGCAATATGTATGTATACAAAGTACATTCCAGGAGTTTTCAGACTTTTCAGGACACGTTTATCAATTTCAAATAAGTAAAAAATTGTAACCTTCTTCAAATTCACCTGTTGTATGGTCCCAGCCATTTCGTGTGGGCCTCATGGAAGTCCTCTAAAGTGAAGATGTTTCAGACTCTTTTCACAGGCTTTTTCATTTTTGAAACGATGCTCCTGAGATTCTCCTTCAGATTAAGGTACAACCAAACACCACAAGGAAGAACAGTTTTTATTCTCATCTTTGTTCCCAGGTTGTTCATTACTGAGTACTCTGGAAACAAACTTTACAAAAATGTTGCTCTTGTTCAGATCTTCGTGAATAATTCTGTGTGCAGTTGCCACACCAACTCCAAATTGCGGGATTATTGTCTTTATCGACACACAAAGGTCTTCATCCAGAAAATTGTATATTTTCTCACCTTACTTTGATGTTCTGATGTTCCCCCCGCCCACACACACATCTCACATCGTTTATCACCTCCTCTCTACCATCCTTGAATCACTTGTGCCAGCGAAAACGCTAATCCATAAGCAGACTAAAGCATTTCATAAGTTCATGTAGCGTTTTGACCAGTTTAACACAAAACTTCATAGCATAGCGAACTTCCAAACATCCTGACTGCATACTGCAAACTAGTCAGCTGTGACAAGCAGTTGGATGAGTTCAAAGTGCTGCTACAGCTGTCATTCCGGAATAACAAAAGTTGGCAGGTCAGCTTATTAAATTACAGTAATGATATAGTAAAATTACAATAATCTAGGACAGTTATAACTGGCTCTCCTGAAAAAAGTCTCAAAACTTTTCGAATGGACCTTCGGTGTTTTCAAACTGATCACTAATAAGAGTAACAAAGCATCGTTATTTGGGTCGAAATAGATATAAGGACATGTGAAGATTCGAGATTCGAGCACAAATTAATGTGTGTGTGTGTGTGTGTGTGTGTGTGTGTGTGTGTGTGTGTGTGTGTGTGTGTGTGTCTGTGTGTGTGTGCGTGCGTGCGTGCGTGCGTGCGTGCGTGTGTGTGTGTGTGTGTGTGTGTGTGTGTGTGTGTGTGTGTGTGTGTGTGTGTGTGTTTGGACGTGCTTTTGTATATATGAATTTGTGTACGTATTTCCGTGCAGGACCATGAGCAGACAAGTCATGTCTATCTGTCTGTTTAGTACAGAAGAGTATATTTTCGTTTTATGTATAAATGCATGTATATATTTATCTATACTTTATTTATGCATATACACACCGTGTACACAGATGTGTTTATATCTTTATGATCATTGAATCTAACTATGTCAAATCTTCCCTCTACCACTAATTGATTGAATTTGAAGGACTTGAGTCAGCTTGCTTTGGTCTTTATTGGAAAATACCAGCATTTCCAAGCATTTTAATGAAAATCTATTGTTGAATAGCTTTTGTACCGAATATAATAGGTAAGAATAAGAATCGATAATCAAGCCACAAGAGCTAGTATGCAAGTTAATACCTTGCATTCATTTTGGGGCAGCTTCTAATGAAGTGGTTGTTGTATTCCACACAGACACTCATTATTTTCTCTCGCAACGAAACGCTTTTATCTCTTTGATATTTAATAGTTAGGTGGTATTCCTGAAAATAGAAAGGAATACCTTTTTATTTGAACATTTTCTGGAACTTTAGGCGAGATATACATATTTACTGCGTTCCTGCCTTTTACACCAGTAGTTTACTTTTGCTCCTAGTCACAAAGAACAATGTAAAGTATGCTGTTCTTATTGGAATGTTCTACAAATATCTTATTCTCAATGTCTGGATACATTCTGGTTTTGGCGTGCCTGTCATGTGTATTCCACTATCTGCAGTATCGTCTCTACAGATAGAATTGCTTGGGTAACAGTTTTATGGGTAAGTATTGCCTTTCTGATATTTTAAGGCAGTTAGAATGATGTTGGTGATATCTTCCAACATAATTTGGCATACTCGGTTTTTTCTATTCAGGATTAACAACATATTCGAAAAACGGTGTGGGGGGGATCTCAAGCTGCTCTCGATGCCTTGGACATATATCAGCAATCAGTGTCATCATTGGAGAAGCAATGAGAAATAACACACGCTTTCAGCCGTGTGCTTAGATCACCCTAAATACTACATAAGTGTTCCCCACCAGCTGATCCAAAGTGAACAGGAGTCCTACCAAATAGTAACAGTAGTACTTGAACTCATAATGTCCCACATCGATGTGCTAATCATGAGACTGACCGTGTACGCGTAGGTGCACAATATCTGTAGTCCTATTCGTGGCGGCCAAGAGCCTACTGTTAGAAATAAGACGAAAACTATCAACAGGATCTGAAAATGGTAATAAAATAAGGCCATCAGTCAGCAGGGCTTTCATGAATATCATAACGGTCGCGACACCAACATTTCGAGGGACACGGCAGAAACTGAACTTACTGGAAAAGATGGCCACATGATCGTACGTGAATTCCAATTCAGAAACACTTCGGAGCATGAGTATCCTCAAATGAATGCTGATAAATAGTATCTTCAGCACTCGAATTCAAGAAAAAGATTGTTCGATGTTTTTGGAAGTACTTTTCAGGACAAGGGCAATATCAAATTACGCCAAAACCCAACTTAGCAACTGACTATTAGCAGTTCACAAAAGCCAGCAAAGTGGAAGATTAAAAGTATGGTGCTTCCTGTATGGCATCATACTCAGATGATTGCAGCAGCCATTCTTGACTTATGACTTTGCCATGGCTCAGGTGCTGGTAATGGAAAGGTTTACATGGTGGCCTCGTGCGGAAGGTGGCTGGTGGTTTTCCAATATTCAAGTCAATCAACGTATACGGCAAGACCTCTCAGTTCCGCTTATTAATTTCGTCAGTAATAGAAGAATTCCAAACTACCAAGGTACAGTTAGCACATTGCTTCTCTCCGAGAATGAATCAGACATGCCAACAAAACCGTAAAGATGAAAGCTCCAGGAAGTTGTGAAAGAAGCGGAGATACGAACTGGAAACAATAGATCGTTGGAGTAGTCTTTCAAGGGCGACTATAACTTGACAACAACAGGGGGCCAAAGAGGGGAAAATATCAATGCTAAAGGCAAGTGGGAGTTCATAATGTAAAGTATCCGCTATTTTACTGAGGAAGATCACCGTGTAAAGACCGTAAGACTTCTCTAAATAGATACAGTAATACCAGGCACTCGAGCGTCCTCTATTCTAAAGGGAACTCTGGAGTACTAACCAGAGAAAATTGTTCTTGATCTTGTGTGCCACCATTGTCATCTTGCCAATACCCAATACACTTAAGATATGAGACAAAAAAAAGGCCAATCCTGTAAACAGTGTGAACCAGCTCATTATTCCTTGAACTACATTTTAACCTGATTCCCTAGGGCAATGAGATAAGTGTCATGTGGACAAACCTACAGAGGGTTAAACCCAACAAACCAAACCATCACAAGACTACTAAAATGAAAGCAACAGTAGAGGTTTTCTACTTTGCATCCAACCCAAGACTGAGAGATTAAAATAGATTTAAAGACAAGACTAGTCTTCCCAGAAGAGGTGACGGTAGCATCGCTCAGACCAAAAACGTTCCTTCTATCCAGGAGTACAAAAACTATCATTGTAGCTGAACTTACAGTGTCCTGGGAAGACAGACTTGACATCTATCACAAGCTTAAGAAAAGCAAATATTAAAAGTTGATCGACGAGATGCTTATCAAGAGATGGAACCCTGAGATAGGCATAGCAGCTGAAACTAGCTAAAAATTGCTGTTATTGACAAGAGACCGCAGGTGGAAACATTATGCAAGCGAAGACTAATTCAGCCCATGCTGTCACACTCAAGCGAAGTGTACAGGGTGAGGTATGAAGCTACTAACAGATAATTCGGAAGAGTTTCCGACCTTTCGATAGATTTAGAAGAGCTTGAAATACATTTGCGTAGTTCCTGCAGATTCTGCGCGAGCTGAATCATCTCCGATATTTATTTCACCTTTCACAAGGTGATGATCGGAAGCATCCTTATCTGTTTTGTTAGTCAAATATTTAGTATTAATCATCTCCCACTGAATAACGAAGCTGCGTCTTTTCCTAGCAGGTCCGGGAAACGCTACACTTACTATATCTACGCATGTATCACTTTCTGTTGACATAATGTGTATTTCTAACGCTAGCTTTGTTCAAGTAGAAGAGTCCAGCTTATGTTAACTCATTTGAAATTGTTCTGCTCTCAGAGGTACACTTTAATTGATCTTCTGCCATTAGTTATACCTAAGTCTAAAGTAGATCCTATCAGTATCGCAGATTATGTGGAGTGGTGATTAATATCTTTCTAGTCCTTATATGACTGTCATATGTCTCCGCAAGCATGTGTGTGTGTGTGTGTGTGTGTGTGTGTGTGTGTGTGTGTGTGTGTGTGTGTAAAACGTTACCGGTCCCATATACACAGTGTATGTGTTTGTTCATACGCATAAACGATACTAAGTGTTAAAGAACATTTGAATGTCACTGACCTAGCGAGAGAACTCGCCTCGAAATCACCGTGAATGGTATATACTTATATTTAGCTATTAATGTGACTTGTTAATACCATATACCCCGGTCATCTCGAAACGAATTCAATCGCTGGTCTATGACTTATATGCAAATAGAGTATAATCTATTTGCTGATATGCTGCGGCGTAGAACATGCGAAAGAAAATTAAGTTACAAATTAAACACAGTTCTAGTAATGTAAACATTATCAGTTGCATATACATAGTATATGTGTCTTGTTTTTACGCCAAATTTGCATATATATATATATATGCGAGTAAAAATAAATACAAAAAAGGTGGGTTTTTTTTGTATGATTGTGTATAGAGGAATATATTATTTTGTTTAAAAGAGTTCCAACACTGTCTGTTTTTTTATGTTTTATTTATATTCCTGCAGAACCAATGTGGGGTATAGAATATGGAATATACAATATATAATATAATATACAATATATAATATAAAATAAAATAAAATAAAAATGGATGGCACCATGAAATAAAGTATTGAATGTAGATGAAATATTGAGTGTTCAATATAAAGGATCAAATATATAAATATAAATATATAAAGGCGACTCGAGTTTCAGGGCTATTTCCCTTCGTCATGGCCGGTATGACATGCGTACGTAAGTATGTATGTATAATGTATATTTCTATGTGAGCGTAAACGTATGCATGTACGTCTATGTATATTTATACGTATGTATGTATGCCATACAGTAATTTATAATAGTTATAATAACAAATAACGAATAACTTTTTTATTATAGGCGTGCAAATTGCAGAAAGCTGAACTACACGTTTTCATTTACACCAGTGGTTCTTAACCGGGGTCTATATGACCCTTGGGGGGGTCCACACAAGATTTTGTTGCTAAAATCAATAAATTTGTTATACTTCTACAATACACAAATTTAAACAAATTTCATACAATTTCAATAATAATATTTAATGCTAAAAATATAATAAGATTGTTTAAACATTGAATGGCTATGGGGGTCGATTCGAGTAGAATCAATGAGTACATTGAGAACCACTGATCTACACAGTCAATAGCAACATCAAACATGCATAAGAGGTACATGCTTTCATTCTTTTGTGTAACAGTTTGCGTGTAATTCAGCCATTTGATCCAAAATTACGTCAATTATATTTAGAATTTTCTGGACTTCTCTGGCGATACAATTATCTGAACTTCTCTGAAGTATAAGTCACTGATCACAAATTTGTGCAAGAGCAAAGTTTCATTTTACCTGAAGAATTTTATTACAGTATTCAGTATACTGAACAACCGTTCTTTTACAACAAAGGAAGATGCTATGCTGCTTGCTGAATTTATATTGCTGTTAGCTTTTGCTATATGTCAGTTTTGCATACACTGCATCTCAATTATATAACTTGTTTTATTTTCAATAGTCTTCAGAATGATGAGTGTTACAGATGGGTTTGCGGATTCTTTAACCATGATCCATGTTGATATTTTCATAAGAATAATTGCTGCTATTGATGTTGCTGTGAGACACATTAGTCCTGATCAAGCAGCCTCACCACCAAAGACGTTTCAGGCATAACAATCCTGTTTTTTTTTAGACATGATACATTAAGAAGAACGGTAACTAATCTATTATTATTTTTTTAAATATCAAGTCATTATTTAAGGGGGAAATGGTTGCTATTTTAACAGGTTTAGCTCTCTTACTTGCTTTTAAAAGATATATTTTGAAAAATGTTGCTCACTCCAAACGCTTCCATCAATTGCATCAGAATATACGTACAATAACAATAACAGTGTTTCCATAATTTTAGAGCCATATCACTACTCACTCATCCTACACTTCAATGGTTCTAATTAAAATTGGGTAATTTTTTCGGATTTATTTCTCTATATTCCGGGATAATGTCTGTAAGTAGGTGACAATTGTTCTGCTAGCTCAGTCGTATTTTAATTGCGATTCTTGTTACATCAAATGAAATATGCTTTTTATATGCATTTCTATAAAAATCAGGTTTTATTTTCCAACAATTAATTCCCTTTATTTTTTTACGTTTTGTAAAAGCTTAACATAAAAAAGTGACTCAATAGCATAGATTATTACAACACTTGTGTTTCTAGATTCAAAAATAAACTGCGATCATTGATTTTATTGAGCAAGGATAATATGAAAATTAAACTCATATAACAATAAACTTTTGCCCAGATGTACGTTTAATAGATACAGTGAACAAAGAAATGCTAGAAAATGTTAAAATAAACAATAACACATTTCACATTATTGTAGCAACTCGGACAAAATGTGAAGAATAAATTAGTTATATATTTTGTGTATAATCTTCACAAGCATTCAAGAATTTACTAAAGATAAGGTTGTTATACTTTCTAGAAGGTTTATGAAAGTAGTCTATTTTGAAATACCTAGGAAATAAGATGCATTAAATAGGATTTCATTTGCATAAATAAAAATTACCTTAACTTTAATTTTATGACATCAGAAATGAATATTTATAAATGAAGATAGTTAATTTTTTTTTATGATAGATTATAACATTTAAATAAATAAAACCTGGATTTATTTCAATGTGAAACTGCCTGGCAGACACTGAAAATGTGAATAAATACCAGTGGATGCCAATTGTAACTTAAAAAACGAGTTCAAGGTTTAAAAAAAGGACATAACGTAGCGCGTTTCAAAATTACTTTAGGAAAACAAATTCTAATAAGAATATGAATACAGATGTTGTTTCATAAATGTAAGCGTATTCTAAAAGAAAACTGACTAGTACACAAGTGGATAGTAGTGACATTAACTAAACATAAAAACAGCAGGTGTATGCTGGTGACATTAAATGGTTATACTAGAAGACATTAACTGAGCATTCAACAAGTAAATGATGGCGATTATTAACTGTCCATTAAACTAGCGGCGAAGGGTGACAAATAACCGACCAGTAAATTTGGGGATAGTGGAGCTGGTGATACTAACAGTTAGTTAAACTAGTGAGGAATAGAGATGTAAACTGACCCTTAAACTTGTCTGTTACTAGCTTGTTACATAACTAGGAATCAAGCTACAATTCTTGTTGAAAGGTTTCAATAATTTTAAACTAATCGTTGTATAATGACAACATTTACAACCCATTTAGTTCCTGAAAGAATTGAAAGAATAATTTTACTGTTATTTGATGTCAGTAAAAGAAATCTATTGATTACTGCATAACAAAGCTTTGATGTTTCTTTTGCATTAAAAAACACTTTCACTTTAAAAGACGCTAAAATCTGTACTCGATGCAATGAAAGAATTGCTTTTATTTGAATCCCTGGTAATCATAAAAGCTTGAAAGAAATTTTCAAAATGAAATAAAACAATGCGGAATAAAATATTGAACAACATTTTTGATCACAGAAGTGTGACAATAAAGTATAGAGCTTATTTATTCCAAGCTACTTAATAGAAAGGAAATATTGCGGTGGCGAAGGTAGTGTTGCTGAAGTGCACGATCTAATTTCGTAAACGGTCAATCGTATGAAAATTTTGTCAAGAAACGAATGTAGAGTTATTTCATGAAATGAAGATAATCAATATAAATATAAAAGAAAATTAATTACCCTATTCAGTAGAATACTTTAGAAGGCTAATATAGATTTCAAATTGACAGTGACACAAAGTTGGCAGAAACATCTGAGGGTCGCTTTTTCATTATTTGGTTTCAACACTCTAGACCTGATCAAAACCTATTTGGTTGATTTTTTTTTTCTCATCTTGGATCTTTTTCCTTTGAACGGCACATCGAGAAATTGTAACTAAACGCTTTCAAACTTCGGACACTGGTAGAATGTGTCATATAAAACATATTTTACTCTAGTGTTGAGAAAAGTGCCTATTTTCAAAGTTATTTCGTGTTAAAGTTGTCGTATTTCGGTAATTTCAACCAATCAATGACGTGTATTCAGTTGAATTAAATTACTGCTGTTGTTTGTCAACAACAAGTTCCCGCGGTGTATATTTCGTTTATTACTGTTATTTATGACATATTTAATCTCAGTTAAGTTTGTATGAATAAACGAGTTTATCTGAAGCATGGCACCGCCACAATCGTTCGTGCATTTCTACTGCTTTTAGTTTTTTCCTGTTTTTCAGCTACTATTTTCGGAAAGACATTTCCCCCCTCCTCCTCCTCCAATTTCTTCATCTTTCACATTTTTCCGTAACTCTAACCCTAAAATCCCAACCCTAACACTAAAACTCCAACCCTAACCATAACCCTAAATTCTTAACCCTAATCCTAACCCTAAAACCCCAACCCTAACCTTAACCCTAAAACCCTAACCTTAGCCCTAACTTTAAAACCCTAACCCTAAAACCCTGACCCTAACTCTAAAACCCTATCCCTAAGCCTAAAACCCTAACCCGGACCCTAAAAACATAACCCTAACTCTAAAACCCGAACCCTAACCCTAAAATTCTAATCCTAACTCTAAAACCCTATCCCTAACCCTGACCCTAAAACTCTAACCCTAATCCTAACTCTAAAACCCGAACTATAACCCTAACCATAAAGCCCTAAAGCTAAAACCAGTACAAACGCACAAACGATGTCATAAATAACAGTGACAAACGAAATATACACCGCTGATAGTTGTTGTTGACAAACAACGGCAGTAATTTTATTCAGCTGAATACACGTCATTGATTAGTTGAAATTACCGAAATACGACAACTTTAACATGAAATAACGTTGAAAATAGACAATTTTCTTAAAAACGCCAAGAATAAAAGATGTTTTATATGACACATTCTAGCAGTGTCTGCAGTTTGAAAGTGTTTAGTTACAAAAAATTAATTTCTCGATGTGCCGTTCAAAGGGAAAAGATCCCTCATCTTTAGTTAAAGAATAATTTGAGTAATATACGAAATTCATCTGGAGTCCAAATGATAGGCAGCATATCTTCCTTACACAGTTGACTATGGATATAAGAAAGAATCAAAATTCTGAAGTAAAATATAGGAAGGTAGATAATGGAGACACTAAGGTGCGGTTCATAACGATCCACTGTTTCAATTGCATCCCTTTATTCTGTGAGTTTAACTCCAATTTCAAATCGATAAAATACTTACGAATCAAGTACTGGGAGGGGAATACTTAAAAAGCAGTATGCTGCATCAGGCCATCCCCCCAAATATTGAATTTTTGTGTCAGGACTATAAATCAATATTCTGAATTTTAAAACTATCCAGTACCGTTTCGTTCATATGACAAACTCCATTTTATAAATTGGACCTTGTAGTGTAGACAATTTTATATTTAGAACTCAAATAAATTAATGAAATTAGCTCTTATCAGTCACAGACTAGCATTTTATTTCTGATTTGTTGTGCTTGACACCTGCTTAGAAAAGAATAATTGTTGGGATATGCAATATGAAATCACAATATTTTGCTTGGCGTTATGATGTCATTGAATATTTACATAATTTAACATGAATTATCGTTATACATAAATCCACATTTGATATTTACTGCATTCGTTGTGTATCTAGAATAGTCTTTTAATCTAAGTGGCAAAACTTGCTATAATTTTATAGTAATAATTTTATTTATTCAACACGCAGCTAGATATTTGCGGTAAACGGTAATCAAATAAGGTACCAAAAAGTCATTTAAATCAGAATGAAAGTATACATATACATGTCCGTGTGTAATTAGGCTACGTATATACATATTCACCATTTTAACATATAGTATCATATACTAATTTGATGTTTGTTCTTGAATAATAGCCGAAAGAGCGCATCCCGGGTGGTTTTCTGTTTGTCATAATATGATGTTTACACATTTAATTCCCAATTTGTGTCATTTTTCTGTTGTGTTACATTTTGTATCCTTTATTTATCTAATAGTAATCACTCAGTAAATATTTCTTTTATTATTTTATCGGACTCTTAATCTCTCTCTGTCTATTTTAAATAAACTTAAAGGTAGTTTATCCTCTACCTACGTGATCGTTTAGTATATATTGTATAATGTATATTTCGATTTCTAGTTTGTTATTTGTATTTAAAAAATGCTTTATTTTTTTAAATTGTAGGTTTAGAATCTGATGCCCAAAGAGAGTTTTTTTTTTTTTAAGGCATAATAAATATGTTAGAGGAGGTGCTGGGGGGAAAATCATATTGAAAACTTTACTCTTGGCTCTAATACGTGATCGTACAACATTTTCCCCTTCGGCATACATATTTGTGCATTTTCGTATTACTGACATATATAAACATATATCTAAAGATGTAGAGAGATGGAACATGATATTTTTTATTCTCGTTCATGGTATGCACTATGATAACACGAACAGTGGGGGTTTCAGCGGCGTAATTAACAATCGGAAATATAGATCGAAACAGAGAGGAGGCGGTAAAACATTAAAAATGCCATCTTGCGCTTTAAGATTTTAAGATACGCTTGCTGTGAAATAAAATTAATCGTTTAGCTAAAAAAATGTTTTTTAAGCATTTTGATAATATATATTACAAGTGGAACTTTTAAGAATTTTCTAGATAGTGCAGATTTTAATAATTGCTTTCTTTTAATAAACGCTAAATAATTCCAACTCATTAATAAGCAGCTTTCTTTATTATAGCATAGACAGCGTTCTTTTCTGGAAAAACATGTCTTAATCGGCAGAAAATATTTGATTAACTTATACAATATAAAAAATGAGCGAATCACCAGTGTTTAAAAATGCCGTGCGCCAATGAGACGAGTGTTGAACACACTGTTGTCTAAAAGGAAGATATCATTATTCTAAGACATACACTACAACGTCCAGCCTATTTTGCGCCCGAACCTGCGTAGATATGTTAAAAAGAAATATGCAAATATTCATTGCTGATTTCACTGTTGATGGTGCAAAGAGCGATTTTTATCGGTTGTTAGAAATAAGCACCGATCAACAAACAATTCTTTTGCGGAAAGCATAAACACAGTCAGTAGATTTGGCTAGTTTCTAAGTTCCGGCTACATCCGGCAAATGAGACGCAATATGTCGAGACACCGGCGTCCTAGAATGACGCGTGCTGAGACGTGCTAGTTGAACATTTCGTTGTCTAAAAAAAGTTATTTTCCTGAAACATACACTGCAGAGCCTAGCATATATTCTTTTCTACTCTAGGCACAAGGCACAAAAGTTTGGGGGAGGGGGCTAGTTAATTAGATTGACTCCAGTACGCAACTGGTATTTAATTTATCGACCCCGAAAGGATGAAAGGCAAAGTCAACCTCGGCGGAATTTGAACTCAGAACGTAAAGACAGACGAAATACCGCTACGCATTTCACTCGGCGTGCTAACGTTTCTGCCAGCTCGCCGCCTTTAGTGCCTAGCATATATTTCGTCTGAACCTGCCTAGAGGTGTTAAGAATAAATATGCGAATATTCATTCCACTATTCAGAAACCTAACAATATCTCGCTTCGTTAGCAAAGGAGCTTAGTTTCAAATAAATGTTGAAATAAACGTTAATTAATAAACCTTGAAATAAATGTTAATTATATCTATTTAAAAATATGTGAATAATATTATTTTGTAATATGTTTCTATATTTTATATGCACTTAAAGACTTAGTTTTTTTAAAAGATTTCATTTAAGAACATTCCATATTACTTATTTAAATCCGTATGCTGTGTAACAAAATATGAATTCCTATATTAGGATAATATATTATCAAACGTTTTTCATAATAATAACTGACTAATGCGCCTGATACTTTCTTCAAAATTATTAACATTCGACTGACATATCCATCACCTTCTATGCTAAAATTGTATGTTCTCTCTGTAATCAAACGTCTTCTCAAACCTTCTGTGCAATAAATATTAATACGCAACATATCTATATGTTACGTATTAATAAGTGATAAATCTAGTGTTTGATAAATGGCTACTTTCTTACATTAGTATCAATACAAAATTAACCGATAGCAATCTCTTTCTTTGTAAAAGAGCGCTAGTATACTACAACCTTACTTCTGTGATCAACATATTGTATGTAACCAGTTCAGTAAATAATAATTATGTTGACTAAAATATAAGCGCAGGCATTGGGAAAATGTCTTCTACTATAGCCTCGGGCCAATCAAAGCCTTGTAACTTAAAAAAGTCCGCCATATGTGTGTGTGTCTATTTGTCCCCCACCACCTCTTGACAATTAAGCGGTGGTACCATCATTAGTTCGATATTACAAAGAAACTGACTTTACAGTTTTTATAATATTCCTTTATAGATATCCATCCAACTATCTTCTCTGTTGACTATTCTTAACAGGGGCCTCTGGTACTTCCTCAAGAGGGTTCAGCCGAATATTATCCAACCATCTCGCTTTTGATCTACCCTTCAGTCTCCTGCTTCTGGCCTCGGCTTGAGGAGTTCGTCTTCTGATTCTTTCATGTAACATTGTGATTACATGTCTGTAGTATCGGAGCTGTGCCTCCCAACGCGGAGAAGTAGAGATGTAACGGCTTGACCTATTGAGACTATTTTGTCTCCGAGCTATGCGCCCTATGAAATAACGTTACTTCAGAGACCCTTCGGAGTCGCTTGTATTTGCAATCGTACGTTTTCGGCCATACCCAACATCCCTGCCTTGCAACATCTCTGCTTTGCAACACTCGGCAACGAACCTATCCATTGCATGCTAGAGATCATTTTCTCATGAGTCAAGTAGCACCATGTCGTCTGAAAATAACAGCTGACCGATCATACACCCATTGATTGTGATACCACCCATTGATTGTGACATGCGCGGCCGTAGTGGACTACGGCCGCGAATGTCAGGAGAGTTGGTAATATGCACCCCTACCGAAGTCCAACATCCACGTTGAAATGTTTCAACAGAGCATCCTTTACCCAAACACAAACAAGCAGATATTCGATTAGAAACTTCAAGTCATTCAAAAGTTGCCCATTAAACCCGAGTTCCTGCAAAAACCCTCCAGAACATTCCCAGCCGCCGTATTCTGATACCTTTTCCACGTCTATAAAGACATTTTTGCTCTAAATAGATTAAAATTATTGCTTTTATTTTCCTCTAGCTAAAGTTCTATAGATTTGAGATAGATAAATTAGTCATCATGACGATCAAGTCTTTCTGAAAACGTGAGCTGTTCTGTCCGGCTGAGATCAAAACTCGACACATCTTGAATCATCAGTAAATTGCTATTTCTTCTATGACGCTTATTACAAAATATACTATAATATATCACTATTGAATATATGATACATAACTGCTATATAGATGCTATAAATGTATCTTTACCGAAATATTAACTATTATAATTGTATTATCCAATAAGTTCATGCAAATTTTCACATTGAATTTGTCTGGAAGTAATCTAGCGTTGGAATACAAATCCAACGTATGTATGAATGATCATATCGTAGCTTCCTTTTCAGAAAATCGATTAGAGAAGCTGGTCAGCGATCGAAGAAAGCTATGCCGATAGCTAACCTGTGACTTATTTGTAAATACTGTCATTCCATGTAACATTACGAAATGAAAATATATCAATTCAAGACATTTCTACAATTAATGCATTGGAACTTATAAGTCTATAAAAGAAACGGTATTAAACCATTTATCAGTTCAGAACAAGCACCTGATGAAGAGAGAGTCTTGGTTTTATGATTCTTAATTTTTCCCATTTCTTATTTCTCATGTTTTAGTATTTAGAACTCAAATTTCGCACATTGTTATCTATTCCTTCTTTTGTATGTGAACATAATGCATGGCTGAGTGCTTAAGGGATTTGCTTTGTATTCACGAAATCCTGGGTTCTCTTCGACTGCGCTGAGCGTTGAGCAAGCGTCTTTGCCATACCTTCGGATCGACCCAAGTTTTATGAGTCGGAACCTTTTCAGTGACTTAGCGATATTTAACTATCTATCTATCTATCTATCTATCTATCTATATATATATATATATATATATATATATATATATATATATATATACAAAATTTTAAATTTAAAAGAGAGTTTTGACGCTGATATCCATTATTATTGAAATTTATTCCTATGTCAACATTTCTGTATAAGGCTATATTTAACTGTCAAATTCAAGTCAAACATATAAATTGCCTTACACATCTTCAGGGAAAAAAGGTTAAGAACATTTGTCTATCTAGGTCGTCCCAAGACTGTTTCCACACGTTTTTCTCATTCATCTCGATCTTCCGTAATGTTAAAACTCAAATTGCAATACACAATACACAAAATATTTGAACAATTTTTAATGCATTTTCTAATAACATTTAATTCTTAAAATATAATCAGATCTTTTAAACATGTGGATCCATCCTAGTAAAATAGGAATCAAAGGGGTTCAGAGGTAAAAAAAAAAAAAAAAAACCGTTGAGAAACACTGCTCTAAGCGATTATGTCCAAAATGCAAAAGGACTTTGTTTCCAAACTAATACATAGCGTAACAGTGGTAACAAGTAATCTTTGACTAATGCTAAGAGATAACTTTTTGTTAGAGTGACATATCAGGGCTTACAGGAAACAACTGGTCGGTAGCCATGCGAAAAATACAGTCAATAGACAGCCTTTACATATTATGCAGGTATGGAATACTCTTTGGCTAACAGGATAAGTAGAATTTTAAATGCCTACATCCTCAAATAACATTCAAATGTTCAATTTACTGTGAATAATGTCATTTGTCTGTAAAATATCAAACAGCGCATTCCACTTCATCTCGCTGGTTGTTGTGTGATGTTGGAAAAATTAATTCGTAAGGAGTCAACCAATTCAATGAAAACTACTAATGCATTTAGTTCTATCAATCAACCTCATAATTAAATTAATCGCAATTTAAGAGATATTGTCGGCTCTATTCACGACGATTTGAAAATAGATGAGTAACTTGTGATGTCATTGTTGACATTCAGGAAAAATGTTGATTTTTGAGGAGCGGGGGGCAGTCGATTAGATCGACCCCAGTGTGCAACTGGCACTTAATTTATCGACCCCGAAAGGATGAAAGGCTAAGTCAACCTCGGCGGAATTTGAACTCAGATGAAATACCGCTAAGCATTTCGCCCGGCGTGCTAATGATTCTGCCAGCTCGTTGCCTAATATGATAATATTCTTTTCTACTCTAGGCACAAGGCTCGAAATTTTGTGGGAGGAGATCATTTGATTAGATCGACCCCAGTGCGCAACTGGTACAGTCGACCTCGGCGGAATTTGAACCCAGAATATAAAGACAGGCGAAATACCACTAAGTATTTCACCCGGCGTGCTAACATTTCTTTCAGCTCGCCGCCTTCTAATATGATAATATTAATTTACTAAATTGGTAGCTTCAGAAAGATTTAAACATTCTGGTCTTATTTTTCTGTATTTTCTTC
>NC_142943.1:17531443-17571443 GCF_046866305.1 Octopus bimaculoides
GGGGAAGGTAGTTGAGCATTCTATCTTCACGACCCTCCCAGGAACAATGGGCTGAAATAATGGATGGATGGATGGATGGATTAAGGGATGATGGATGGTATTTCTATCACGCAACACTAATTTTTCTCGAAAAAAAATATATTTCATAAGTTCAAATGAAATATCTAAAAGCACAATAACGCTCCAAATTCGAATAAACACTGAAAGTTCGGTGTTTGCTTTTTAAATTTTGTTTATGACCGACTTTACTTGATGCATTTCTTTGAAAGGAGAATGTGAATAAAGGGAAATAATTCACCATAACCCATAGTGATCTTGTCATAAACCTGGTTAATAAATATGAACTCAATTTGCATAAAATCACTATATAGAGAAATACAGACGATTTGGTGGGAAGTGTTTGCAAGTAGGAGGAGTTTCCGCTGGTGGGGTAAATATAAGAAATGGTAAAGATGACAGTTTTCGTGTAGTGATTGACAAAATCACTTTTGAAGTTAGATTCATAATTAGTCTGCATGTTCAGATAGTTGTACGCACTAAGAGATAAAATATCATTCAAGTTATATACTACAGATCAGATTGTTATAAATAAGCGGGGACATCACTAGCTGGAGTTGCATCGAGAAGATTTCAACGGCCAGAGATAGAAAAAAGAAGTATGGACGGGAAAGAAGATATAGAAAATGACAGGAAAAATAAAAAAGAGATAGAAGGAAGAGAGTGAGAGAGAGATAAAATTAAAGAGCACGCATGCTATGTCACTTCAATCTTAGAAAGAGTCGAGATAATAAAAATTAAGTGACAGGTGTCAGAATAATAAAACAGAAAAACATATTAAGTATCAAAACATTATTATGTTTCAAAATTTGACAGAGTAGCTGTAAAAATGGTAAACATTAATAGTAAGAAGAATAATTAATAAGGTAAATAAGTATGTATTCCCGCTAACGGCACATACAAATATATGTGCATACACATAAGTATACGCACCTACATATCCACGTATATATATATAGAGAGAGAGCTGTATAATAATACAAACAAATGATCGAAACATTATGACCTAACCCTAACCAGAATCGAACCCACAAATCAACGCTAACACGGCTCCTTGCGCATCCGGTTGGGTCAAAAGCTCATCCAACAATTTCAGCCAAACTTAATGAATATATACTTAAACTGTCTAATACTACATAGAATATTAGTAAACAAACTAGAAAGGCTTTGTAAGTTACGGAGAGAACGCTACTATGGAAGACTCATAGTATAATAATAACTGTATATGCCCCAAATGGAGACGCAAGGAGCCATATTAGTGTTGATTTGTGGTTTCGATTCTTGCTAGGGTTTGCTCATCATTTCTTTGTCTTTAAAACTATCACTTCAAATCGGAATGTATATATTATAAGGTTATATTATTATACCGCTATACTACAAATCTTTCAAAGCTTTCTCTCCGTAACTTACAAAGTCTTCCTGGTTTGTTTACAAATATATATATATATATATATATACACATATATATAGGAAAATGAAAAAAAGCCAGAATGCTGAACTGGAAGCATATTTTAATAAAGATTTCTTCTAACCGGTTTTCATTGCGAAAAAGCAAATTATCAAGAAGAAGGAGAATGAAAATGTTTTTTTACAAAGAAGTACAAAATGAAGAAAATAATATATAAAACAATAATATATAAAAAAATAAATATACCCATACATTATATTGTCTTTGAGCTTTTGTAGTTCAATAGTAGTTCATGTATAAACTGGTAGGAAAAATAAGGATGCATGAGAGTTGAGAGTTTTGTTAGGTTTAAAAAAAGGGTTAAAAGTTTGTGTTAAGCAGGAAATGTGGTGTCAAAACAGGAAGTGTGTGTAAGGGGAGACAAGTGTTTTTAGTTGGAGTTATGAACTCTTTTTCAACAGGAAGTTTGTGTCTGTTCATAGAGAAATAAGGTCACTGAGGGGTGTGTGTGTTAAGAAACGGTTGGAATTTCTCTATGAAAAGATTCTCCTTGTTGATTCTTTCTTGTGTGGAGATTCTGTCTTTACATTGATAGAAAGGGAATATAATGAATTTGGGGTTTTTGTTTCTGGCGCAAGAGCCTATGTGGCCACTGAGTGGAATTTGGCGGTATTGAGGGAGGTTTATTTGTTCCTTATGGACAGCTACTCTTCTATGCAATGGGAGGCTCGTCTGTCCGATATAGAAGTTTTGGCAACCTGCGCAAGTGAGGACATAAATGAGGTTACCAGAGGAACAAGAGAAATTGGTTTTAATTTTAAACTTTGTTCCTCGTTTGAAGGTAAATTCAGAGCCTTCAAGTAGGTAGGGGCAGGTGCCACAATTAGGGCGTGCACATTTTTTAACTGATGTGGGTGGAAGTGGTGTATGTAGTTTGGAATTGGTTAATAATGTTTTCAAAGATTTGTGTTGCCTTTTGCATTTAAGGACTTTGTGTATATTAATGATATTGTTCATTTTCGAGTCTGTGGTGATATATTTATATATATATATATATATATATATATATATATATATATATATATATATATATATACATACATACATACATACATACATACATACATACATGTATATATACAGATAATAAAAAAATAATATGTAAGGCATAGAGTAAAACGAAAATGCCACTAGACATGCAATATAATGTAATGTGAAACAAAACATATATATATATATATATATATATATATATATATATATATACATACATACATATATATATATATATATATATATATATATATATATATATATATATATATATATATATATATATATATATATATATATATATATATATATATATATAATGGCGATAAAATAGGCTACTATATAAAGTTTATGTGAACGGTTAGCATACATTAATCCCTATAACTAAGTAGCAGCAGAGGATGAAGTGTAGCAGCAGAGAAAACAGAAATACATTGTGAAATGTATGTGCATATTATGTTAGTACTCATATATTCCTGCATTGTTTATGGCTTGGATAAACAGTATTTTAAGAAAGTTCTATCGATCATATTATTGGCTAATTAAGCTAATTCGTCAAACCTGGTTTCCATGTTGGAATTTAGAGTGCTTCCGCTGAACATAAGCACCAGCTGCTCCCACCTCTGTCGTAAGGAAAGCGGTCCGTATAGTGGACTAGGAAACGGAGTGTTTGGCATTATTTACTATCAATCAGTTGCCAGACTGGTTTAGCTAATGAAGAGTTACGTAGATTTTTGGTAGGGGGCGATTATTATCAAAAAATTTAAGAGTTTTTTCCTCATGATTAAAAGGTTAAGCGTTACTCAATCTCGCTTTAAATTCCATCACGGTCGTACGGATATAGGGATAAACTTTGTTAGGTGTACGTACGGAACATTTATCCAGTATGTTCTTACGGAGGTATTGGTTATCCAAATAACTATTATCTCAATCTCTACAGTGACAAGCTCGCCATAAAACAGCTGTTCGAGTGTGCGTTCATCCGCCATTCGAACAATATGGCCAGACCATCTCATTTATTTTTTTCAGAATCATTGCTTTAATTGAAGTGATACCTACAGATGCAAATGCATCTGTGTCTAGAGTAAAAAAAAAATGTCTCAGTTAATGTTTAAAATGCGACGAAGGCATTTGTGATGGAATCGTTCTAACAATTTAAAATGTCTTTCATAACATGTTCATGTTCCAGGAGAATACAACAGGGATAGTAAGACAAACGATTTGCAAAGAGCCCATTCTATGTTTTTATTTATATGTCGTTGGCGCCAAACACGTGACTCCAAACCACCAAATACTCGTGCTGCCCTTTGAATTCGCAAATGTATTTCTATGTCCAGATTTCCATCAATTTGTACAGAGCCTCCAAAGTAAATGAAAGAGTCATCTTCAAGTAACTACCCTTAACGAAAATTTTAGCGGGGTTGCAAACGACACCACGTGCAGGTCGAAACATTCCAGCTGTTTTATCAAGTCGATGGTCAAGCCAAAATCACCACAAGCTGTGTCAAATGTAAATACAAGAGATTGCAGACCTATTTCAGAGTGGCTGACTGGATCACAGTCGTCAGCGTATAAAAGTTCCCTGATGAGTGAAGTAAAAACCTTCGTTTTCAATTTCAGTCTGCTCAGAATAAAAACATCACCTGTTGTTCGATATTTTATGTAAATGCCCGCCTCGGAGTTCTGAAAAGTGTGTGACAGTACAACAACAAATTATATTGCAAAGAGGGTGGGTGCATCAAGGTCTCCCTGCTTTACTCCATTTTCCACGGCAAATGATTCAGAATGCCTACCACCAAAATTAACTCTAGCCTTCATATCTTGATGCGAAGCCCTGATTATGTTTACAAATTTTTCTGGGCTACCTATTTTCCTTAGAATTAGCCACAGAGTTTTTCAAGTTACAGTATCGAATGCTTTGCTTAACTCAACAAAGCAATGGTATAGGGAAAGATTCTGTTCAATGCACTTTTTTCTGAAATTGTCTGACACTAAAGATTCAATCAACTGTGCTCCTGGTGGAGCGAAAAACCACATTGTGACTCAGATACTACATTTGGAACTATGAAGGTATTTAAACGTTCTAACAGAATGCGGGCAAGTACCTTTCCAACCACAGACAAAAGCGAAATCTCATGAAAATTACCACGCATATTCTTTGACCCCGATTTATACAAAGAACCAAAACGGCATCAATCCAGTCTTGAGTTCTCCAAACAGTGACAAATTAATATATTTAAGAGTTCAAACATTTTGTCACCCCCAAATTTCAAGATCTCTGCACAGATTCCCTCAGAACTTGCAGTCTTATTTTTATTCAGCTTATTCACAGCTAAATAAATGTCATTTAGAGTTGGTTTAGATGCCACCTCCTCTATAACTGGAAGGTGTTCGATTTTTTTCTATCATCCTCATGGCAACGGATGATGGTCTATTTAAGAGTGCTTATGAATATCAGTGGTGTCAGTCAAAAGCAAATGCCCAGTTGCTGTTCTCAGTGGAGCTATTGAAGAGGATTTGGGGGCAATATACCTCCTTAACATAAGAGTACAAACCCTTGGCAGCATTTCTATCAGCTGCTTCTTGCGTCCCTTTTGCTCTGTCATTCCACCATTCCTGTTTAATTTTCCTTAGAGCAGTCTGCACTTTCCCTTTCAGCTTTCTGTAAGCTTCGTTTGAGTTGGGGTTCAAGGACTGAGAAAGAAGTGTATTACCTCAGTTTTTTTTTTCTAAAAGTACATCATGAATTTCTGCTGATTTGTCTGAAAACCAACCACTGGACTTACGCGATTTAAACTCTCACTGAAAAACTTGCAGCCTGAAATACTTTTGTTTTGAAATCTTCCCATAGATTGCTTGGATCAAGATTGATACTGTCTATAGCATCATGGAATCTTTGCATGCTGTGTAGTAATTTGAAGTTTGTAGAATTTAACTTTTGGGGTACCTTAGGAACCGACTGTCGATGGTCAGTCCAGCTCTCTGCTAAACTCATGACCCGAACACTAGAAACATCTTTCATATCACACTTTCTGATCAAAATATAATCTATAAGATGCTAGTCCTTAGATCTTGGGTGCATCCAGGTCGTTTTATATTTATTTTTCTGCTTAAACAGAGTGTTGGCAACAAACAGATTATTCTCAGTACAAAACGTCAAAAAAGCTACTCCATTTTTATTACATTTTCCAATCCTATGTCGGCCTGAAACAGGTCATGAAATGTAATCATTTCCAACTCTTGCATCAAAATCTCACAATATGACCAGCTTGTCAGAAATTGGTACTTTCCTCAATAATTGTACTAGATCATCATAAAACTGTCCTACAGTTTCATTAGAATGAGATATTGTTGGTACATAAGTAGTGAGAACGGTAAGAAACCTACCTTTTGTCAGTTTTATACGGCATGACATGGTTCGTACAGATATACCACTTGGAAATTTTGCAATGGAAGATATTAATGAATTCCCTACGCTGGCCCTTAAGTAGATATCGCCAGAATATATATATCTATAAATATATATCTATAAATAGGCTCATTTATCTGACCCTCACCAGAGAGACAAGTTTCAGAGAGTGCAACTATATCAAGGGAATATTTGTTAAGCTCACATGCAATAAGTGCAGTACGCCTTTCTGGCCTCTCGTTGAAATTATCATGTAGAAGTGTGCGCACATTCCAACAACCAAAATTCAGAAGATGTTTATTTTTATTTCCTCTTGAAGATTGTTTCACCACAGTGGTAGGATGACGACGGGGCCAAGCCTGTGACATACTGAGACCCCTGCCGAGCCAGACCTGTTCCCTTGACGGTTTTTTTTTGCCATTTACTGAATCTATTTGAGGAATTTCAGAGTAAGCTGCAAGTGCATTTTTAGGCTTCTTCCAACTAATTCAAGGATTTTACCAGACGCACCTGTCCAGATGAATAATTTTTTAGTAGGTGCAGCTTGCACTGCACTACCTCCACCTATTGGTCCAAGAAGGCTTTCGCTGGTGTGACATGAGAATTAACAAAACCAGGAGCTACCAAGGCCTCAGGTGTTATTTTGGAAATTTCCTTCTCCTAGGTAGATTAACAACCAAGGTTAAAGAGCTACTACCTGCCCATGAGGTAAGCTATCCCGCGCCAGACACCGAGCTGACACCCAAACGCTCCATAGAGTGATTAAATATCATTCCGGTATCCGACACGGAGCAACTCATACATACATTAGACAAATTTTTAAATACATATTTACACATATTTGTTGGATGGCCGTTGACTACCCATGAGTTCCTCTACCCTTTGACGGGTCTTACTTTTCGTCCGCACGGTGTCCAACAATCACCCTCCTCACCAAAAAAGCTTGGTGGGGTTGCCAGTTTAGTCGGCGACGACCCGACCATGTAACAGGTTGTACTGGGTTACATGTTACCAGTAGCGAACAAGAGCGACTAATAGCACTTGAGGGCGACCTGACTATATATATATATATATATATATATATATATATTGCGGGTGCCACCGATATACGAAATTCTCAGCCTTATCGTTAAAGGCATGAAACTGAGTAAACTGAGTGTTAGTATCTTGGCCGATAACTGGTCAAGAATTAGGGTCCTTCTGTGTGTCTGTCCTACGTGTACGTTTTGTAGTATTTAATGCATTTTATATATATTTACGCACACACCGCTTAGTCTCTTGACCGAAGCCTTCTTACTACAGAAGCTACCAACCACTCGTACTCGCTGACGCGCGCGCACACTCCAACACACACATACACACATTCATGCACAAATACACACACATAACACCAGGATCACTCTCCCTAGCTATTAAGCGCCTCAACAACTCACACTTCCGCTCATATGTCGAACATGTGAACACGACCCACGTGCGTTTATTTTCTTGTCTCTCTTCTCTCTTTTCTTATCTCCTTTTCCTTCTTCCTTATCTCAGGTATTTGACGAAGGTCTATTTCTGAAACGTTACACTTTTACTCAACAATTTTACTCGATAACTTTTATTCCTTCTTTCAGAGTCAACCTAAGAATATTGATTTCAAATTTTGGCACAAAGCTAGCAATTTCGGGGGAGGGGAACACGATGACATCAAACCTCAGTGTTCAACTGGTACTTATTTTATCGACCTTGAAAGGATGAGAGGCAAAGTCACCTTCGGGAGTGTTGGAACCCTGAAGTAAAGACGGGTGAAATACCGCTTAGCATTTTGTCCTGCGTGCCAACGATTCTGCCAGCTCTCCTAATAACAGTCAACCTAATAACATTAACTGTGAACGTCTCTTGGACTTATTCTGTTCTTTCTTGTTGTTTGTATCATTTTACTTTCTTTTCTCTCCCTCTCCCTCTTCCTGTCTGTTTCTCTCGCTCTCTTTCTTTCACGAGATAATATGTATGTATGTATGTATGTATGTATGTACGTATGTATTTATGTGTGCTGAAAAATACTTGTATCCCCTTGTAGGAGAAAGATAACGTGTTAGCGAAAGTTAGAAAGATAGAAAATCAATATAAAATAGACCTCGAATTGACATGTTGCCCAACATGTTTGTTTTAGAATATTTTACGGTCAATAACCTCAGTTGTATATTGCATGTACCGCCATGATTAATTGCGTTCTGACACGATTAATTATTTAGGTCAATTCTAAACTAGTAATGAAAATTATTGATTGAATACTTCAGCTCTGTACTATTTAACAATTAAGTATTAATGGTCTTTTTCTATATAGATTACTAATTAAATCAGAGCAACAATGAAATTTAGGTATGTAAATGAAACTTTGTGGCTCATTTGAGAAATTAGCAGATTTAGAATCGAGATTTGAGATGAAAGTAGAATTCAGAAAGGCGAAATGCTTCGCACATATATTCAATTAATTAATCTCAATAATCGTTCCCTTCTATTTAACATTGAGTAAAACAAATTAATTCTATTCATCTCTTCCATAGTTTCTTTATCTTAAATCCTGTCAGTTCTTCTGTGGTATTCTCCACTGGCTTTATTCTTCTGTCTCTTTCCTGTATAACTCATACACATCTGATTTTATTGTGTTGCCGTCTCCCTTTCCTCAGTTTCCTCTTTGAAACGGAATCCCAATAAAACATTCAAATGCAATATTTCTTTTAATTGGCTTCATTTTCAATTACTCATTTCTTCATCAAATTTATTGCAAGTGTGTGCAGAGCAAGAGTTGTAGAAGGCTTCAGAAAATAGTTGAGCAATATCTATTTAGTAGTCAGGAACGTGAAATACTGAAGCGGTTTTATCGGTGGCAGGTGGTGAACACGTTTTACAGTTTTAGAATTGGCTGATTTACTACAACAGATATGTATCGCATCAGTGAGGTTTGTTTTTGTGTTTGGCGAATACTCGGCAAATGAAAGTTTCTCAATGAGCTGGATCGCCTTCTTTTGGATCTATTCTAAAACATGATATGATAGCAGCAGCAACAGCAACAGCAGCAGTACCAGCAGCATTAGTAGTAGTAGTAGTAGTAGTAGTAGTAGTAGTAGTAGTAGTAGTAGTAGTGGCGGTGGCTGTGACGGTGGCAGTGGCTGTGACGGTGGCAGTGGCGGTAGTAGTTTAAGTGGTGGCGGGAATGTAAACATTACCTTCGTGTGTACACCACACGTTTGTCTTAACTATTCTAACCTTCAAAAAAAAAAATACAGTTCTACATTTAAGATATAAATATCCGTCAATTGTAAATAATGTAAATAATGTAAAAAAAAACGTGACTGTTATATATCGCCGAGTAAATTTTTCCAAGATTATGAGTCATAACAGTTTTCATTATTTATGAGTCTGGTGCCAAATCCGATTTCAGTGATTCATAGTGTCTGAGGTATACACCTTGTGCCTGAGGTATACAACTGGTGCCTGAGGTATACACCTTGGCAGGTCCACCCAATCTACAAAGATATTGGACTATCGCCCAACAGAAAAGCGGTCTCGAAGAAGTAGGAAATAGTCGATTCACTAGATATGGATGCTAGCTAAAGAATTGAGATAACTACGATCACCTCCCCCAAGAACGGAGTGGCGATATATAAAAGTTATAATCATGTGAAAAGGCACAGCTCAGACCCTTGCAGATCAAATGGACCGTTTTATAGCAGCAAAGCGAATTCTATAGAAACCAAAAGCTAGAGTCAAGGGCAGAAGCAACGGTGTATCAGAACATCTAAAAGTCTAGTCGACAATGTTATATAATTATTTATGATTAATGAGGATAAGTGGGTTTCCATTATTTTTATAGCGAATGTATCATAGATATGAATGTTTTAAATAATCAGTGGATGATACTTGACACTCACACACACACACACAACAACCACAACAACAACAACAAAAATAGTAAGATTGATACAGATAGTATTTAGTGTAACCTTCAATAAGTTGACGTTTACTTGGATAAACATGGGTTGACAAAAGTTTGCAGTGAACTGCATCTCTGGAAATGGGTGATTAGGCAAACAGTATGGAAATATGATATGTAATAAATGCCGAGGAGAGAAGAGACAGGCGCAGCAAGTGGAATGGCTGGAGATGGGAAACAAGTTGCTAAACCCAAAGTAAACTATATAATTGTAGTGGCAGATGAATGAAAAAGAGTTGAGGTGGAGACATTTCGTCTGCGAGTCAATAGCTGAAGCGTACTGGTGAGTGAATCTTTGTCAATCAGCCTTATGGCTTTTTTTTTTTTTTTTGTATGCAAACTTACGAGACATTGCGTTTGCAATGAGCCAAAGAATTTGAATTAATCAAAAGTAAATGTAAATTGGGAAGAAACAACCCATTAAATCAGTTATTAATTTAAATCAATATATGAAGAGGAGACAACTTTATAATTTAAATTTAATGAAACTGATTATTGTAATGCAATGGGGAATGGGCCTATGATTGCTGAGAAAGTATAATGATTTCAAATTTTGGCACAAGGCCAGCAATTTGGGTGATAGGAGTAAGTTATTTACATCGACCAGTATGCAGCTGGTACTTATCTTATTGACCCCGAGAGGATGAGAGGAAACGTCAACCTCGGCAAAATTTGAACTCAGAACTTAAAGTTGTCATCGTGTTTGTCATATATCAAATTCACTCGCTCCTACATACCCACATTCAATTATCATTAATTAAATTTGGCCAGAATTAAATACTGAGCTAATGATTGTTTTCTCCTTACTAAATTTTGTTCTTCATACAGAAATCATTCTTGGGTAATTTCCAACAGTCATTGTTCTTTCATATGTATTTATGTCCCAGCTACCTAATTAATGCTCTTATATAGGTCGAATTTGAGTTTTGTAGGTTAACGTAGGTAATGCATTTTTTTTTTTTTTTTGGAGATGTAATTTTGGTAATAATTTTTATGTGTAATCACCACAAGAATTGACAAAAGCGTTTGTAGCAACTTTAAGTTCATGCATTGAACTATAACGTCTAACGATATGCTTTTTATGCGTAAGATTGATAAGTTTATTCGAGTGTTTATTTTAGGTTTCTGTTTCTTGAAGTAATACAAATGTGACATGTTTTGAATGCTCTGCAGAGGACGCATATGAAATGTTGGTATTATCTTCATTTGACTTTGTGTCAATATAACCAGTTTCTGTATCGTTAAAACACAGAACAATAAGGGTAGTAGAAACAGTTGAATTTAGGAGTATGCCAAAGCTGATAGAGTGAGGGACAGAAAGACTCACTAGTGCACGTTAATGAAGAAAGTTCTTAAACAAAGAGATGAGGAATGCATACAACATAGGTGTGGTGCTTAGCAATGAATATATTCCAAAGATCTGAAGAGAAAGGAAGAATTATGCGTACTGCTAGTTAACGATATATTAGCTAAATGAAAACTGTGCTTGCGATCACTGTTGGATCGCAAGGTGATCATAGTAAAAGTATATTTTCAAGACCTTGTTTATAAATGTGGTGGTATCTGACATGAGGTAGTTAGGTTACGTTCGAGTAAAGTCTGTATAGGGTAAATATCTAACTGGTGTTTGATGTAAATATTGAAGATATGGAGACGTGTATATATAACTAGGTATTCATTTGTATTATACCACAACATTCGTCATATTTATTGGCTACAAAGCACTTCATAAACACCATGTTGTGTCATGCTTCATATTTGTGATATTCAATTTCAACTGCTATTTTCATATTTCTTTTCAACTCAAACATAAATTCTATTGATGATGAATATTTGTTCATCTTCAAAGCATCTACGTAAATGAGACCGATCATAAAAATAGTTCACATGATATTGTGCAACCATATATATGTATAATTTGTATTAGAGAATTTGAATATCAAATAAATATTTCAGTAGTGAAGCTATTATAACTTCTTCAAGCAAATAATTACATATGCAAAACATACTATATTTTATTTGTGAATTAACTTAGCTACAATATTATTAATAATAATAATAATAATAATAATAATAATGATAATAATAATAATAATAATAATAATAATAATAACAACAACAACAACAACAATAATACCTGACAACTCTGAAGGTAAAGAATAAACATCAATTGCTGTAAAGCAACCTAAAGTCTAAGCTGAAACTGGAACTACAAAATACCGTGATAAAACGATGGCAAGTAAAGTCCTTACGTTGTAAATACTGGAATAGGCTTAACAGAAAAGAAACAAAGTAAAATCTCAACATTAGTTGAGAAGCACGGGTCTCAAAGCAGCGACTAAAGAGGCTTTAATTGCAGCAAAAGATCAAAGCCTCCACACCAAAAACTACTACCTTACTGGTAGTAATTCAGTAACGAATAAAATGTATCTGTAGCACAAGATAAAATGTATATAATGCATACAATGTCAGAGGTGGGAAACCGTTATTTACTTTTCATACATCTGCGTGTGCAAGTATGCATGATGCATTTAGAAATATTTAAATAGCTATTCGTGTGTACTTCTGTATGTGAATATATATATATATATATATATATATATATATATATATATATATAATGTGTGAAATACATACAGGCATCCTCTGCGTTTTAGAGTGTTGCATATAAGTGCATATATATGTGTCTCTATGTCTTAAGTTATAAGTGTAAGGAGCGAATTGCCTATAAAAGCTGGTGACACCTTAACTAACTGTAGTCGTACAGTACTTTCTCTACCTCAGTCTATCACCTCTTAATTTCATTTTCATTATTAAATCCACAGGTATAAGATAATTTTCTGCTCTCACAAAGTAAAGCTTTCCTGGGCCAACATTTTTATTACGTATTTGTTGAGTATAATTAATCGACACTACTCTTGGATTTACTTTCAATTTAAGATTTCTAGAAAGAATCTATCAAGTAGACCTGAAGGCAGTAGTGCGAAAACGAATGGTAAAGGGATTACGCTGGATATTAAACTTGATGTTTTAAAAAGACTTGATGCACAAGTAAAACTAAGTTTGCCAAAACATTAAATCTTGCAACGTTTACATTGGGAATAATACGTGACAACAATGAAAAAATTGTGTCAAGTGCTCAAGAAGCTACTTCATTAACTGTCCGGACCTTATTTTTCCATAGATCTAATGTAATGCTTAAAATGGAACGACTCTAGAGGGTATAGATCTTGAGGGTAAGTTTAAACGGCGATTTGCAGAAAAAGAAAGGTGAAACTTCCAATAAGAAACCCTTTTTGGCTAGAAAAAGAAATCTTCTCCGAAAGGTTTAAGAAGCACGACATAAAAATGACTGGTGAGACAGCGAGTACTGATACAGACGTTGCTGCTAATTATTCTGAGCAGTTGAAGAAAATGATTGCTGAAGGAGACTACACACCAGAGCAAGTAAACAATGTCGATGAAACTGCTGTCACTGGAGACGCATGTCTGGTAGAACTTTTATTTCTCGTGAAGAAAAATCAACACTCGGATTTAAAGCTTCCAAAGATCGTCTGATACATCTTTCGCAAAAAGTTCGAGGGGACGTAATCTCAGTTGATAATATGGAAATCAAAAGGAAAATTAATTTCGCATTACAGTATTTTGCGTTACGGCCAGATTATCAAGAATGCCTCACTTCCGTAAAGTGAAAGATTCCTCTGTGTGTGTGTGTGTGTGTGTGTGTGTGTGTGTGTGTGTGTGTGTGTGTGTGTGTGTGTGTGTGCGTGCGTGTGTGTACGTATGTCAGGTCGCTCTTGGGCGCTACTAGTAATATGTAACCCAGTACAACCTGTTGCATGGTTGGGTTATCGGCGACTAAACTGACAATCCCATCAAGCTTGCTTGGTGGAGAGGGTGATTGTTGGACACCTGCAAGATGTAAAACAAGACCTGTCAAAGGGCGACAGAGCTCATGAGCTGTCAACGGCCATCTAGCAATATGTGTACATGTGTATGCATGCATGTATGTATGCGCGAATACGTGGAAATAGCTGGGTTGGTGTCCAGGTGCACGGTTGGCCCACTGGGAGTGGGAGGCCCCTCTGTTGTTGTCACAACATCTCTCTAGGAGAGGGAAACTCTGAAAGAAAACCTGCGACGCTGTCAATATTCGATGATGTAAACTAGTTCTTTTCGAGTTTATGCTGTCCATGTTCAGAGAGTGGAATTGGATTTGTGCAAATTCTTTCCCCGCTATAAAAAAAAATCATCATGCACAGGCATCGCTTGAAAAAAGTGAGACCTATGACTAAAATGGTTGGTCATAGCCTTCACATGTGTGGACGTTCGATCAGGCGATAGCAATACGCAAACCCGAGTTTGTAGCCAGTATATGTATGTATATATATTGCTGTGCACAATGTTATTTACAATGTTGTGCAAAGTGATGCTCCCCTTATGTCATACGTCCAACGTGTGGTGTTATGATATGGTAAGCCTCTGAGGACTATTACGTGGAGTATAGTGATGCATATATAGTGTCTATTTACATCCGTGGTGATTAGTGGCAAAAGACATAATGGAATGTGTACTGGGATGTATGCTTGTATTGCAATACAATTTCTATGCATATTGGCACCTATATCAGTTTCATAGTTTGTTACTCCTACTATCAACTAAGAAGTGTTTGGATGGAGAGAATATGCGTTGCCTGGAGAGTGCTACCACTGGATGGTCACTGGAAGACCATGACGTTAATGCAGCCTGGCATATATATATATTGGTTTCCAGTTCTGGCACAAGGCCAGCAATTTTGGGAGAGGGTGTAAGTCGATTACATCTTCCCCAGTAATCAGCTGGTACTTATTTTGTTGACTCCGAAAGAGATGAATGGCAAAGCCGACCTCGGGTGGAATTTGAACTCAGAACGTTAAGACGGACGAAATACTGCTAAGTATTTTGACTGACGTACTAAAGATTCTGCCTGCATGCCGCCGCATCAGGTATATATATATATATATATATATATATATATATATATATATATATATATATATATATATATACATATATATATATATATATATATATATATATATATATATATATATATATATATATATATATATATATATATATATATATATATATATATATATATATATACTCCTAATGTAATGCCAATGGTGCATGGCGAGGTGTGTATGCAAGAGAGGCGCTTGCATGGCAGAACCCAGTTCATGAAATCGCTTATGGTATGGTAAGTACTAATATTTATCTCATATGCATCACAAAATGTATTCTTTCAACCAAGCGCTGATGTACTATTGAGAAACAGCTTGGGTATTTGGAGTCAATACAAACTTACGGTTGGTGAGGTCGAAAAGCCGATACGTGCAGTGGTGACGTTCTGTAGTCCATGTCAAAATATTAACAAGGGGTTATGCTTTGCCACGACAGTCCATCATTAGTGATATAAAGTTGAGTTCATGTATTCACGTTTTTACTACAGTAATATTATTGAGCGGGTACATTTGAACGATTTAGTGTATATTATATGGTATTTGCGTAGTGTTTATAGGTTTCTTGTAGATATTAGAGTGATGAGAAACGTGCGTATTGTAGTTGCAGAGTAGTATTTCCATGATTAATCCAGGAGTGAAACAGGAATATTAAGGTGCTTTTATTGTTACATTGTTTTTCATTGATGTTAGCGAGGGTGTAAGTAGTTTAGGAATTGTGAGGGTGTGCCATTTCAGAGATGTGTAGGTTATGGGGGGAGGTGTAAACTTTGAGTGATATTGGTTGTGAAGTATTAATGCCGGACCCTGGAATGTGGGCTGAGGAAAACTGGACCAGCTAGGGTGGATTTGTGGCTCATTTAACATGGGAATAAACTTAAAATACTCTGCGATCTTTCAGGCTCCATACTAGTTTCGATAATAACGCTGCGTTACATTTCTTTCTGTCTATGAATAACGCATTGTGTTCTGCATATCTTTCTTTAAAGGTATTCTCTGTCAGCCCGATATAGGTCCTTGGTTTGCTTCCTACAGTGGGTGTACGCATTTATTATCTGATGTTACATAGCTGCTGTGCGTTGTGATTGAAAATTTGCGAGCGAATATTATGAAGGCAACTACAACTAATTTTAATAGTTTCAATGGCAAATTTTGTAATATTTGTGTATTTTGTGGAAGTAGCGTGAATTAGGAACAGGAAGCGTTAGCTACGTTTGTTGCTATATTCATAATGTTTGACGCCTACAGCTTCTGGATCTAGGTGGATCCAGTATTAATTTCATTGAAGTTACATCTCGCTGAATCATTATTATAGTGTGGGACAGCTCTGTTCGGGGTGGATTCGTCTGAAAGTACGTCAACTGTTAATACTGATACTTTGTTTGAATGATTTGAGTCATTGTTTATATATGAGGTGGTATCGTTATTTGATTTGTGAAACAGTTTTCTGTAGTAAAGTTCATACTGTTTTAAAATTGGTGTTAATCGTGATTTTTAGGTAAAGTTGTGTAATTTTTGTTTTCGTTAATGCTCAGGTCATGTTCCTTTTGTTACATGCCGCACCCTATCCGTCGTCCCAATATAATTCCTATATTGATTAACTTTATTTCGCTCTTTAGCTTACTTAGGATGAAAAGATCTACTAAATCAACAATTTCTGCCTCGTCGTAGCTCCTGCCTCCATGATGACGTCAAAGATTCATCACTGTTCTTTTGAACATCATACGAAATCCGGGTTGTTGCAATGAAGCTACATCTACAGCAGAGAAAATTGTTCAACTAATATCTCACTCAAGTTTACCAGTGAGATGGTAGCTTTCAAACACCACTTACTATCTTTAAAATAGAGTAATTGTAGAAGCTAATTCTGAAAAGGCGGGAAGGCCATAGCTTCAGAGACTGTGTGTACTAAACAACACTTAGTTCAATAAGTTAAAACATTTATTGTCACTCTACTTTCCATGCCAAACATAAGAGCTCATCTACACCAGGCTGTTAAATTCCCCAGCAGAGTATTCAAGCTTCAATCAAAGCTACACAAACGAAAATATATTTCATAGGAAGATTATATTAGAATAGTTACCTCCCCAACGCATAATCATTCGTGAGACACAGTTACACATGTACACTAAGAACATAATATAACCCGTCTATATTTCTGGCTCCAAGCAAATAGTTGAATATAGCACCAACAAAACCCACTTCATACCCTCTTTCAAGTGACAGCAAAGAAGTCAAATACAGTCGGACATCATAAGCGAACGAGATACTCAAAAATGTTAGAAATTTCCAAAGTGGTCTCTGAAATATTGATTTCAAAGTTCCACACAGAGCCTGCATTTTCGGGGCAGGGTTAAGTCGATTACATCGATTCCAGTACTCAGCTGGTACTTATTTTATCGATACCGAATTGATGAAATACAAAGTCGACCGCGGCGGAATTTGAACTCAGAACTTGAAGATGGATGAAATATTCTAAGGCTCGTCGCCTTACATGGTCTCTGAACTATCAACTGCACCATAGAATGGATTCATACATAGTTGTGTGGCCAAACATCTACCTATACAAGCGCATATATACATTCATCGGAGTGACATACGAGTATACATTACATACATACATACATACATACATACATACATACATACATATATTCGCACCTGTACGCATACATGCATACACACAGCATACATACTACATACTATCTGCAGAAAATCTTAGAAATATAGACTAGTCCCGAAAAAAGTTACAGTGGAAATTTGTAAAACATTTCAAGGATTCTCCTTTTGACACCTATGAGTGAACATAGGCAGACATATAAATGTGGCATACGCATGCAAGCACACTCATAAACAGTATGCATAACACACTAACAATAAACGCGCGCGCGCCCTCACGCATTCACATATGCAAATATCAACCAATTCAGATAACCCCAAACATCAAGAACTATCTTGAGGTAAACGAAAGGGCCTTAGTGGTCGGCTTGAATTCTGCAAAGGAGGAAACTTTAATAAATACCAAAGAAATGTGTGTATGTGTGTGTGTGTGTGTGTGTGCAAACATATATATATATATATATATATATATGCCTGTGTGTTTGTGTGTGTGTGTGTGTGTGTGTGTGTGTGTGTGTGTGTGTGTGTGTGTGTGTGTGTATAATTGTTTGTAGGATTCGTTTGAATCAAGGTATTTCAATATTAAGGACACCGAGCGAGGGTCGAGATCTACACGAGGGTACCCAAAAGAAACCGGAATTTTGCAATATCATTTTATTCACTTACTTTTAGATGTTTACACTTTTATCTCCTTCAAAGTATTCTTCATTTGAAGCAATGAATCGGTCCAGACGCATTTTCCCTTTTTGTAGCCATCCTGGAACTCTTGCAAAGTGATGCTTTTTAACGTCTCTGTCGTTTTTTCTTCACCTCTTCCACAACTGTGAAACGTTTCGTTTTCTTTAAGGCCTTTTTTCATTCGGGGGAACTGAAAAAAGTCGCAGGGAGCAAGTTCGGGCGAATAGGGAGGGTAGGTAAACAAGGTTATGCTATTTTTGGCCAAAAACTGTCACACGCTCAAGGCAGTGTGCGCGGGCGCATTGTCACGATGAAACCACCACCTCCACTTTGGCACAGGTCGCGGCGTTTTCATCTCACCGTCTCAGAACTACCAAGTAAAATGTCTGGTTACCAGGAACAAATTCTGTGTGGACAATTCCTTTCACATCGATGAAACAAATTAGCGTCGTCTTGACATTCGACTTCACTTGACACGCTGTTTTGGGGCGTGATGACATTGAATGCTTCCATTGACTTGATTCCTCCTTCGTTTCCGAGTCGTGGCCGTAGCACCAGCTTTCGTCACCTGTGATGACCTTCGCAAAACGGTTCGGATCAACTTCCAACTGTTCTTTCAGTTCACGACACGCATTCAGTCGTGACTGCTTTTGATTTTCCGTGAGCAAGCTGGACACAAATTTAGCAGCAATTCTTTTCATTCGCAATTCCCCGTTCAAAATGCGTTGGCAGGAGCTCCAGGACACACCATTCATATCAACAAGTTCATCAATTGTCCCGTGATGGTTTACCAAGATCAGTTCATGAATTTTCGTGCTTTTTCATTCGATCGGAAAGTCCACGGTCACCCAAAACGAGGTTGCTCTTGAAGCAAAAAGTGACCATTCCTAAAGCGTGGAAACCACTCATAAACTTGTGTTTTGCTCATGGCAGCCTCCTTGTAAATTGTTTGAAGCATGCCAAATGTTTCGGCCGCCGTTTTCCCCAGCAGAAAACAGAATTTCACGGAAGCACGCTGTTCCTTCCTTTCAGCCATCGCAAAAATCGGCGAACAGGGGAGAAGCATTGCAAAACAAAGACGCACTACGTGGCAGTGCGACTTCACTCGACGACGCCTTTGGGCAGACTGATGCCTGAGGGTTGCATCAAGTGGCTTCTAGAGGCGGAAGCATGAACTACAACGAGCTTGTCCCACAGGGAACGTTTCCGGTTACTTTTGGGTACCAGATACAAACGCACCCGTATATACTCATGAAATACAGACATATTTATACACTTACGCATACATCTACAAGCAATCTATGGGCGAACACTAAGGACATTAGAAATGATATCGAACACTATATTGCTTTCACTGCAGTTGAGCAGGAATGGATGGGTAGTAAACACGGAGATAAAATGAAATGAGAAGTGGTAAGAAGGAGTCAGCATGGATTTGATGACCCGTCAGGAACACAAAGTCATTGGTGTCATGTGTTCTTGAGTGGTATCCACCTGTTATGGCTGCAGAAACTAATGTGATGAAATTAACAGTGCAAGACATAAGGCTCAACTTGTGGCAGAGAGAACCACAACAGAGCTTTCTGCCAGGAATCGAAGATATCGATAATGTTTTAAAAAATTTAATCACAAGATATCTCACTCTCTCTCTCTCTCTCTCTCTCTCTCTCTCTCTCTCTCTCTCTCTCTCTCTCTCTCTCTCTCTCTCTCTCTCTCTCTCTCTCTCTCACTCTCTCTCTCTCTCTCACTCACACACATCATCGACAAAAATGGCCATGAACATTTTACACTACTAAAAAGAAAACCGAAAATGTTCAAAATAATACATTTTACCGGACATGAAACAAACAATTATAACACAAAATATTAATAACATGCACGAACATAAATAAGAAAGCATGTAGAAATCATACTGTTAACATCATCAACATATTGGTGTCATGTGTTCTTGAGTGGTATTTCAGTACGTTACCCTTCGCAGATCATATGCTTTTTTTCAACCATGACCCGGTTGTACTGATAATGAATATCCGCCATACTGTTGTGAATATGATAATGGTTTGGTATGCACATTACTATGTATAAGGTTCTGTTTGGTGGCTTTGATCTTTTTGAGTGAGTCCTTCTGCCCTTTGGCAGATTTTGTTTTTCATCCTACAACGTGTCCTAATTTAGAAAACCTGCGATATGATTTTCCTCATCAAGTACTTTCGATGGGGTTGACGGTTTGTTGCGTTTCAGCTCGGCTCATTTTCCTTCCTCTCCTCAGTGAATCGGTACCGAAAACTCATCGTTAATAGTATTATATTAGAGAAATAGAAAAGTTATTTAATGTATGGGGCGGTTAATTAAATACTGGAGACAACTACTTCGTCTCGGTGTTAAGAAAACTCCTTTTTATTAGCGTTGGTAGAATTAATGATATTCAACATGGTGGGAGTTATTCCATTCACCTCGACTGCATATGAATTAAGAGGTAACTTTCTGAGATATCAATTGAGTTAGCTTCGATAAACATACAAATATTGATATATGCCCATTTATAAAGATTCGGTATAGAAGCGAGACTTAAGGGGAAAATAGAAATCTCCACATTAAAGACATTACAGCGTTTATATACGTGACTCATAAAGTTAAGTGCATTGGGATTGGGGTATCTAGGAGCATTTTCGCAGTGAGGTTTCACTATATTAGAAGTTTTAAGGGAAAGCATTGTGTTACGATTATCTTAGGGGTATGGATTGCTTGTGGGTGCATCAGGCGCCACAAAACACAAGTGTTTGTTTGCCCATCACTGGCTGGTGGCTTTCATGCTGAACTTAGTCGGCGGCCCTCCATTAGCCGAAATTAGCCAGTTATATGTGGTAAAGTGAGAAAGAAAGAAATATATTTAAAAAACACAGAAAAACACAGAGAAAAGAGAGCAAGACACCTCCTCAAGTCCTTAGACGGAATGTTGCTCAATTCTACTTATTAAATAAATTGCAATGTTGAGGAGAGAGAAAGAAAGAGAAGATATCAACGGATATGTAATTAACGATGTGAGTGGATTCATCAAAGCATTTTTTTATTGGACAGTGTTTAAGTTACTACATATTAATATAATTAACAAGTATTAACAACAAAATTTAAAACCAATAATTTACAATTAGCAATCATATAAAATATATTAGATAAAAGATATGATAACACTATCGAAGAAAAGAGTTGAAGACAATGGGCCTGAGTTTTATTTCTATCACAGAATATGGCTCTCTTAGAGATCTTAACGAGCTGCTCAACTCCCTTAGCTAAAATTCACCGGCTACATCACTTCGTTGTTATTATTATGATTATTATTCTACGTTCTGAGTTCAAATCCTGCCGAGGTCGACTTTGCCTTTGAGGGCTTCAGCCTATTGTAGAGAAGGATTATTATTATTATTATTATTATTATTATTATTATTATTATTATTTATATAGAAAGGATTGATGTAACTCATCCTGAAGATATAGAGTCAAAATTAAAAGAAGATTGCCATTTGCTATCTCGTGAACAATATTTCGACATCTTGCGTGTCTTCCACTGGTTCAAAAAATAAATTTGTCAATCTACTTCATTTTCGTTTATATAGAAAGGATTGAGGTAACTCCTCCTGAAGATATAGAGTCAAAATTAAAAGAAGAGTGCCATTTGCTATCTCGTGAACAATATTTCGACATCTTGCGTGTCTTCCACTGGTTCAAAAAATAAATTTGTCAATCTACTTCATTTTCGTTTATATAGAAAGGATTGAGGTAACTCCTTTCTATATAAACGAAAATGAAGTAGATTGACAAATTTATTTTTTGAACCAGTGGAAGACACGCAAGATGTCGAAATATTGTTCACGAGATAGCAAATGGCACTCTTCTTTTAATTTTGACTCTATATCTTCAGGAGGAGTTACCTCAATCCTTTCTATATAAACGAAAATGAAGTAGATTGACAAATTTATTTTTTGAACCAGTGGAAGACACGCAAGATGTCGAAATATTGTTCACGAGATAGCAAATGGCACTCTTCTTTTAATTTTGACTCTATATCTTCAGGAGGAGTTACCTCAATCCTTTCTATATAAACGAAAATGAAGTAGATTGACAAATTTATTTTTTGAACCAGTGGAAGACACGCAAGATGTCGAAATATTGTTCACGAGATAGCAAATGGCACTCTTCTTTTAATTTTGACTCTATTATTATTATTATTATTATTATTATTGCAGCGAGCTGGCAGAATCATTAGCACGCTGTGAATTATTCGAAACCCCAAAGAATTCCTCTCAAGACATAGCTATGATGTTCCCCTACTACTTCTCGTGATCAGAGAATCACATATTGTCAACCACTAAAAGACATCCTCGAGTGGTTAAGGTCAAACAACTGATAAGCAAATTTGAGGTATTAAACAGAATATTTGCTGTAGCCCATCTTTTTATACGATGATAAAACATGTACATGATAATACTTCCAATCGGTTAAGATCAGAAGCCATGAAGGCCAGTGCCGGGTTATTATCAAGATAAACAGCGCATGACTTTGCAGGTGGGGCCCAGTTAGAATTTTCTTCAGGTCGAGTAGCCCATCCCACTCGAAAGATTCTTGAATAAGGTTTGTTTAAGGATGTTGAACGAAATACCCATGTTTCCAGAGGTGAATTATTCAAACGTCAAAGAATTCCTTTAAGCACATGGCTATAATGCTCCTCCACAACTTTTGCTCATGATTAGAGATGCACATATCCTCAGCCACCAAGGGACATGCTCAACTGGTTATGGTCAGACAACTGACAAGCAAATCTGTGGTATTGAGCAGAATATTTGCTGTAACCCATTTTTTATACCAGGACAAAACAATGTACATGATAACACTTCCAGTCAGTTAAAATCAGAAGCCATGAGAGCCAGTGCCTGGTATTGCATCAAGGTATTAGCCAGTGCCTAGATTTGCATCAAAGCATTTCTTCATCACTATTATTATTATTATTATTATTATTATTATTATTATTATTATTATTATTAAGGCGGTGAGCTGGCAGAATCGATTTTTTTTTTTTTAGATATTTCTCGAACTTGGTTGTTTGTGCTCCGAGTGCCCCTACAGTTACTAGAATGACAGACACTCTACTCATAGTCAACATTCTTGCAATTCCGTCTTTTATTGCCTGTACTTTTCAATCTTTTCTAGATCTTTGTCACTTATGCGTGCATCCCCAGGTATTGCAGTATCTATGATCTTGGTTTCCTTTTTTCCTCTTATCTACCCCAACAATGTCTGGTCTCCGAGCCTCGATTAGGGAGTCACATTGGATTGTAAAATCCTACAGCATCTTCTGTTCCTTGTTCTCGGTGACTACTTCTAGTTCATGTTTGTACCATTTCTGTGCTCTGTTCAGGCCGTACTTTTCACATAGCTTCCAGTAGATGAACTTAGCCTCCTTTTGTAGTGCTTTTAGGCCAACTTGCTATACTCACTCACAATATGTGAGGTTGTTTCGTTTCTGCTGCCACGCATACTACAAAAGGCGATTCGCCATTGTTACCTATTTGGAACTTGGTGTAATTAGTCATCAGAGCTTGTTCTGGGCGCTGCATATCAATGCTACAGTGCACCCTTTCAAATCACTTTTTCTTAGCCATCTCCAAGTGTTGATCTTGTCTTTTCCTCCGATCTTTTTGAGGTATTGCCCATGCAGTGGTTTCATTTTCATGTTGTTTACTCTTTCTTCTTAATCTTGTTGTTGTTATTATTATTGTTATTATTATTATTATTATTATTATTATTATTATTATTATTATTATTATTATTATTATTATTATTATTGTTTACTTTTAATCTGCATATTTGTTACATTCACTTACCGAGACACACCCAGCGTCCTAGGGCGAGTGCAGGATAAGAGATGTTACAGTATGACTGAAAGCTTATGGAGGGAAAGTGGCACGGGTAGTTGCGAAATATCTTCATGTAATACAACACAGACATTTAAACTGATAGGGTTTTCTAAGGATGTTGGCAGCACTTGTTAGCACAATCTTTTGGATTTCTTTGAGACATGATTCACCAGGGATATTATCTAGATGTTTTTGGCATCCCAGTCTTTTCATACCTAGAGCACTCACAATAACAGGAACAGTTCTCGCTTTAAGATGCCACATCTTTTTTATTTCAATTTCCAGGTCCTTATATTTATTTAATTTGTCAAATTCCTTTACAGATATATTTTTATCAGTGGGAACACTTACATCTATTAGTCTACAAGTAGTTTCTTCTCTGTCCTTAATAACTATTTCTAGTCGATTAGCCTGGATCGTTCAGTCAGTGTTGACTGGAAAATTTCAGAGGATAGTGACATTTTTACCTTCAACGACTGGCTCATGATGATATTCATACCAGTTAGCAGGAGTGCTGATTTTGTAGTGTTTACATATTTTCTAATGTAAATACTACCCTACCCCATGGTGACGATTTTTGTATTCGTTTGGTGTCAGCACAGGACATCCCAAAACGAGATGGTCTATTTTTTCGTCAAATATATCACAGAATCTGCATTTAGGATTAGAACTGTTTTGAAGAATGTTAAGTCTGGTAGTTTTTGGTAAGCTAGCTTTGATCTTGTACTGCTAATATGAAACCTTCAGTCTCTGCTTTCAGTCCTGAGCTTCTCAGCCACTGATGGGTTGTTGCATTTCGGCTTCGAATTATATACTGTCTATGCATAGGCTTCTGACCCCACCGTTCTTCCGTTTGTTTCTGCCCGTTCTTCTTTTTTTTTTTCTTGTTTGGTGGCAGTGATTTCCGGTTTTTCATCTATTCAAGGTGGTGAACAAGCAGTATCGTTAGCGTGCTGAACGAAATGCCTTACGGTATTTCGCCCGTCGATACGCACTGGGTTAAATTCCGCTGGAGTCAACTTTGCCTTTCACCCTTTCGGGGTCGATAAAATAAGTACCAGTTGAACGCTGGGGTCGATGTAATCAATTCGTCTCCTCTCCCAAAATTGCTGCCCTCGTGGCAAAAGTTGAAACCATTAGTATCATTATTACCTCCGAACTTTTAAGCTAAGTCTAGGATTTTGTTCCACAAAAATCCTCAGCAGCTTTCCAAAGCTAATCATGCAAAGGTCTCTCTTCAATCTATTTAACATGCTCTCTTTGAATTTCATTCTTCTCCTTTTCTCCTATTCCACTCTTGATCACCTGCTCCTTATTCACTGTCTACAGTAATTTCTCTCTGCTGTTCTGTAAATATTCTAGTTGGCATGTTTTTCCATCTTAACACACTCTTCCACAGCAATGAAGCCTCTTTCGTCCTCGTCTCTCTTCATGTACATCCGGTTGATATCAGCTTTTGAATGGTAAGCTCTATGCATTGTCAACAGCTTTCTAGTTTTTCTGCCAAGTTTCTGTATGTCGTTTTTGGTCCAGTCAACAATTCCCGTTCCATAACTGATTAGGGGACTGCTCTTGCTTTTATTGGTTCAGCGTTTTTTGTATTCTCTACAGGTATTTTGTTTTATCTCTTCGTGTTTTATTTCATCTTCCTCTAGGATCCCTATGCACTTATACTACTGTCCTTTCACAACCGCTTTCATTGTTTTCCTTTTTGGCATTTCAGTTACTTGGATTCCTTCAAATCTTCCTCATATTATTATTATTATTGTTATTATTATTATTATTATTATTATTATTATTATTATTTAATTTCTTTCTTCAGAGCTTTGTATCTCGTCAGCTTTTCTCCATTTTCAGCGATTCTGCTATCCCCAGCGCAAGCGATCTCTATGACCAGGCACGATTTTTCTCCTTTGTCTACCAGTATAATATCAGATTCCCGATGTTCGATTTCATGATCACATTGTATTATAAAGTCCAAAAATATATTTGAGCTGTCATTTTTTACCAAAGCCCTTGATTCGTGTAAAATATCAATTTCTTGCCTTTTCCAATCTAAACTTATTACATAGTTCCCAGTGAACCACTATGGTGACATTGTCATGCCTTCTTTTCTTTTTTTTTATAAGCCAGTTTGTTGCATTCGCTTAAAATATGCCACACTACCTCTCCAGTTTCACCACACATTTTGTATCCTGTTTGTATTCCTATTTTGAATCCTGTAGGACCGGATCCAAACTGTAGGCCTGAAGTACTTAAGAGAAGATTTCATTTGATTTATAGTATACTCCGTAATATATGAGGTGCTCCATGTAGTGAAATGTTCTGGTTTGCATAAATATTGTGATTTCCCGAAAAACGTTTGATGAACTTCTTCATTCCTCTTTTTCTTTTCATCTGCTACTGCATGGTTTTGCCTGTGAATGTATTCGATGTTTGCTAGTTCCATGCATTCAAAGACATTCTGTTCAAAAGGTTTTCATATTTTTCATAGAGCCAGTATTATGGATCTCTTCCTGGAGGCAGGATCTGGTTGCAATCTCTGACCTTGTGCACTGATTACCGTCCCTGCTTTTACTCGAGCACTACCAATTCATTTGTGTGTCTTCACTTAATCCATGTCTTCCTCCCGCAACCGTTTTACGTACTTCTTGTTCCTTATCTGGTCACCCCACCATGCTTTATATAACTGAAACATTATGCTACAATCGTTTGGTGTAGTTGTTACTGCTTTTACAATTGGTGGGGTTTCCGAGATATGAAACTCTTTACTGAAATATCATGCATCTTTCTTGGAGGAGTATATACGCTGTATTACAATACCGAGGAATGGGTTTTCTATTTTTGTCAGGTGTTCATCCAACTTTATAATGGTAATTTTGAAAGTCAGTTCGAGATGAAATTATCCAGGTCCTCCTAAAACCGTTTTAGTTAATAGCGTTGAAATGTTTACATCACTACATGTTTTTCTAGGATGTTAATAGTCTTAAATCTGTTAGACGCATTCACTTTACTTTCTTGTACCGCTCCTTTAGTACTCTCTTCATCGTACTTTTAGTACGCACATTCTTGATCGCCACCTTCATTTCTGAGCGTTGTATGCGTCTCTGAGTGTTGATTACATACATACATACAGACATGTTGTTGGCACTCCGTCGCTTCCGACGTCGAGGGTTCCAGTTGATCCGATCAACGAAACAGCCTGCTCGTGAAATTAACGTGCAAGTGGCTGAGCATCCACAGACACGTGTACCCTTAACGTAGTTCTCGGGGATGTTCAGTGTGACACAGTGTGACAAGGCTGACCCTTTGAATTACAGGCACAACAGAAACAGGAAGTAAGAGTGAGAGAAAGCTGTAGTGAAAGAGTACAGCAGGGTTCGCCACCATCCCCTGCCGGAGCCTCGTGAAGCTTTAGGTGTTTTCGCTCAATAAACACTCACAACGCCCGGTCTGGGAATCAAAACCGCGATCCTATGACCGCGAGTCCGCTGCCCTAACCACTGGGCCATTGCGCCTCCACATACATACATACATACATAAATACATACATACATACATAAATACATACATACATACATATGTAGTTATACACATCTCTACAGAAGTACTAGCATACCGAGCCAAATGAGCGGGTCTTTATATCTCTCCATATTGCAGTAAAGTGAGTGACTGAAGAGTCAGTATCATGCTATCCACTTATTTATGCTTCGTTAATTGACGTGATTCTATAGTATTTTCTTCTGGTTCATGGATAAATTATTGCTGTCTAGTTATTTGCATTCTGGTTATCAATTTATTCGGAATTATTACGGAAGAATCTGAAGGATTTGAAAAATATGTTTACCTTAGGATATTACGCTTTCACTTCTCCGATTAAGTAATCTATTGTCTACTAGGATTATTCCGAGACCATCCATTGTGCGAAGCCTACAATCTTTTTTTTAGTGCTAATGTATGCAGGTGCTGTTGCGATGGTACTGTATGGCATTTTAAGACTAGTACCTTTAGATTTTAAACCTTATGTACAGGCAGCTAGTGAAGTTGCATTAAACGTATGTCTATGCATAGTAAAGTGACATTTAAATATACTTGACGAAGAACCGGTGTAATATCTATTGTCAGCTAGCGTTACGACATTGCATTTACATACTACATTGCGTAGAAACACTTATCTTCGAAGGAATAGTTAATGGCTATTCACAGTTACATGTGTGTGTGGATTCTTGGCTTAAAATTCCACAGGTTTTAGAGTTGTAGAATTCCTCTTACTGTTAATTAAGTTCTTTCGTCCATCTGCTTTAGTGCTTTGACTGTTACTTTTAGAGTGTATATAACTTTCATGTTAGAGTACATAGAATAATTCACAATTCCTGGTAATTTGAAATATAAAGATTTTTCAATATGGAAAGGTGTAGTTTTATCTCTCTTAGTAGAGTGATTTTGTTATAAAGGTTCAAATCAGCGATTTCTCTGTTTACAAAAGAGCTAGATTTATGTTTCATGGTAGAATTATTAAATTAATTATTATTACCTCGATGTTATCATCTCTAATTAAATTACTAAATATAGATTGTTCTAACGTTAGATGAGCGTGAAGATTTCTATCTAGATTAAGATTTGCAGTATTATATATATAACAAAGAGTGAAAGAGAAGAATGAGAGATATTGTTTCACGGTCAGTAGAGGGATTTTGTTTGGGGTATTTGTTAATTATATGAGAAGCCTTTTTCTGTAAAATTTGGTGTCATAGAGAAGGAGAATCTTATCATGCATCGATTGATAATGCTACATCGTTTTCAGTCAGAAAGTCTTGTTTGTAAGTTTAAAGAAGTAGCCACATCTTTTGTGTAAAGAGCGTTATACCAACTTACATTTTTTTTATTTTCTGGGTTTTCTTAGGATTAGTTATATCCTAGGGTATTTGATTCGCAGAAATGATCTTTCTATGATGTTTATGGATTTTGATGTGACCGTGTTTTTAGAATTACTACAAGAGGTTTATAGACTAAATTTATCATCTATTTTAGATGTATGTATGTATGTATGATTAGCAAATTTATAGAAAAACCCACTAGAAATCTGCACACTCGAAACACCTTGATCCTGCCTACAAGGTAAGTCGGATCTTTTCTGTTTTGCTGTAGCCGTGGAAATTTCAAAGTTTCTTGAAAATTTTAAAATTTGGTGCATTAATTTAGATTTCCAAACTGAATCTCAGGAGATATTTCACTTTTCCAGAATTTTTTTTTTCTTAATATTATAGAGGCTTTCATTAAAGTTCGCCCAGTCACGAAACATGATTTGACAGCTGCATTTTGTGCGTGACGTGTTTCAGTATGAAACTGTAAATAAATCAACATCTGCTTTCCGCATGACATGTAACTCCTCGTAGCTTTAATATATTTTTGAAATTTTCAGAAAATATTTGCGAATTTATATTCTACACTCGAAAATTCATGCGATTATACAAATACCAAAAAGAAAATTGGGGGTGCATGATTTGAGGACTATTTGGATATGATTTTTGGCACATCTCTCGACCAGGGTACAAGCAGTAGATGGGCACAAGCAGCAGAACACAGCGTCGACGCACATGCTTTCACGTAGAATATATGTGTTAACACGTGCTATCTCGTAGACAAAAGAGTTCTCATATTTGGCTTGTTACTATGGAAACAGGCACAGATGTGTCTGTGGCTTACGAATGATTAAAATTACCCAAAATTTGCTAACTTTAAAAGCTAATAACTCTATATCTATTGATTTATGGCGAAAATGAATTTCATGGCATTGATTGGCATATAAAGCAACATCATTACATCGAATATGAAATCAATTCGAACAGGAATTAAAGCGATTGAAAATTAGCAGCCAAACAGAAAAGATCTGGTAAGTCATATAAACAAAAAGTTGGAGTAGCCATAGGTTTTCCTGATGACCTACAATCGCAAAGTTCTATCTAACAAGAATAAAAAGCAAAATAATACCTAAACGCAAATTTAGTATACACTAGATTTGTTGACAATTTACTACGTGTATTTGGGAGACCGAAAAACATCAAGAATAAAGGTAAGACCTAGAGAGCAACTAAATTTTAAAACCCGAAACAATTCTAAAATGATTCCATTTCTAAATATGATATTGGTTTCAAATTTTTTCATAAGACCAGCAATTTCGGAAGAAAGGTAAGTCGATTACATCAGCTCCAGTACTCAACTGGTACTTATTTTATCGACCTCGAAAGAATGAAAAGCAAAATCTACTACGGCAGAATTTGAACTCGGGACGGAGCATTTTGTACGGTGCGGCAACGATTCTGCCAACCCGCCGCCTTGCTTTTAGATATAAACATTCAGATTAAAAGAAAAGAAACTATAGAAGCATTACGCTAACCATACAAACAAATACATATGCCTACGCGGTGGTCGCGAATGCCCATATAGCTATGAAATATCAATGAGAAAATCGTTGCTTAAAATAGGATCTATTTTCTTTTCCACAAAATTCACATAATTAAACAAACACCACTTAACAAGGAATATGCAAACAGAACAAGTTACTGGTGAATATTGACAGAAATGCAATGCAACAAATACATCAAACATTACTCCAATTAAAATTACGCAAATTACAAGGAAAGTGTGTAACGTGTGTATTATATGAATTACTTAGAAAATCTCCTAAAATGAAACTCAAAATTCGGTCACAACAGACCATAAACTGACATTAACAATATATTACAAAATCTCAAAGAGCCAAAATCTCCATAACAATAACATAGTTAAGCGTCGAAACCCAAAAGCGAATTATAAATGACTAATAAAATTTTAAAATTCGACTGCAAAAGTGTAATTTGCATGATTCATCATCTAACTCACATTAGTCGCACAGCACAAACACTCTCTAGTAGGCTCCCCCTTACACACACGATAGCGAGAAATTGTAACACACAACACTTCACATCGTAGAGCATTGCGAAACAAAGTTATGTGTAAAAATATTGATTCCAAATTTTGGCAGAAGGCCAGCAATTTCGGGGGAGGAGGTAAGTCAGTTACATCGATCCCAGTGCTTAACTGGTACTTTTTTTATCGACCACGAAAGGCTGAAGTGCAAAGTCGACCTCGGCAGAATTTGAACTCAGAATATGAGGACGGACGAAATACCGCTAAGCATTTTGCCCAACGTGCTAACGATTCGGCCAGCGAACCGCCTTGTTACGCGTAAAAATATTAGTTTCAAATTTTGGCACAAAACTCAACTCCAGTGTTTCACTGATACTTATTTTATTGACCCTCAAAAGATGAAAGGCAAAATCAACCTCGGTGGAATTTGAACTCAGATCGCAAAGCCGGACGAAATACCGCTAAGCATTTCGACCGGCACTGTAATATTTCTGCCAGCACGCTACCTTACATGTTAAAATAGTAACAGAAGATACGTCTATACTATACAGAATGACGAATAAAAATTGAAGTATTTAAGGAAGTAACATGCATGCAACAACACATCATATCACAACAAACATAAATAAGCTAAGCGATTGATGACGTATAACTCTAACGACCAAAATACCAGCCTGATGATATGGAAATCTAATTCTGGAGGTAAAATTTGCATATGTAAAGTCGCATAGTACAGAAGCAAACACCAGTTCACACGCTAATAGTAAGACTGGGATAGTTTGAAATCCAATATGTGTGTGTACATACATACATATATATATATATATATATATATATATATATATATATATATATATATATATATATATATATATATATATATATATAATTATGTGTATTTCTTCTATCTTAATGAATAAAAATTCTTCTGATAGAATAAATGGGTTAATAGAAACCAATGTAGCAAAGAACACAAAATAACTGTGGTTAGCTCCTGTTTTTAAGGCAGGAACTCCTTGAAATGTTGGGTATTTGAGTATATTTTAGAGTTTAAGGATTGTATATATATATATATATATATATATATATATATATATATATATATATATATATATATATATATATATAAGTATATATATATGTGTATGTGTATGCATATTAAATGGAAGATATATGTATGTATATCATATGCATACATTACATATATATATATATATATATATATATATATATATATATATATACATTTGCAATGATTTTTCAGGTGAGCGGTATCGATTTAACAAAGCTTTAAATAATAATAATATTTTATAAGCTTAAAGCTCATAAGCCATCACCGTGCTTTGACTAAGGTAAATAATCTTATATTGGGGTGTATAAGCCCTCGACAGGAAAAAGTAGGGTTATGCATACTTGTCGCGAAAACATGGAGGTGTGCGTTCGAATCCCACGCATACGGACAACCCTACTTTTGCGTCGAAGGCTTATCTGCCCCAATATTACACTATTTACCTTAATCAATACACGGTAATGACTTATAAGCTTATAAAATATCATTATTATTATTTACAGATATATATACATTTATATACATATACGAGGGGATGAAGGGCAGTTCCTGGATTTGGGTGAAGAAAATACAGGAAGATCAGTTAATTATGATTTCGTTCAATGTATTCACCTCTCAGTTATACATATATATATATATATATATATATATATATATATATATATATATATATATATATATATATATATATATATATATATATATATATATACATTTATATGCACACACTTATATACACATATACAAGCGTATAAAGATGTGTATGTGTGTATTCTTTTACTTGTTTCAGTGATTTGACTGCAGTCATGCTGGAGCACCGCCTTAAAGGGTTTTAGTCGAACAAATCGACCCGGGATTTATTCTTTGTAAGCCTAGTACTTATTATATCGGTCTTTTTGACTGAACCGCTAGTTTGCGGAGACATAAACAAACCAGTATCGGTTGTCACGTGCTAGCAGGAGGGACAAACACAGACAAACATGCAAATACATACATACGACGATCTTCTTACAGTTTCTGTCTACCAAATCCACTCACATGGCTTTGGTCGTTCCAAGGCTATAGTAGAAGACATTTGCCCAAGGTGCTACGCAGTGGAACTGAATCCGAAACTTTGTGGCTGGGAAGTAGGCATATATATGTGCCTAGTCACGCCTGCACCTATATATATATATATATATATATATATATATATATATATATATATATATATATACATCGTACATTTAACCCTAGAAGCATCGAAGTATTTTACGTTATTTTAATCTTTTACTAGCCTAAAAACCGCACTCCGTGCACACTTTTATGCTGGCTCCTGGGCCCAAAACCGAAAAGAGCAATAATAATAAAGTATTTATTGGTACCCTACCAATTCAGTTTACATGAAAAACTTGTAAGTTTATAAATTTTGGGAGTTCTTTTACAATTTGAATTTCCAACTGTTAGCATATAACAGATCCTTATCCAGACCTTACTCCAATGCTGGATGTTCAAGAACCAAATGAAGGGCAGATTTTCCATTCCAGGATCATCCTGATTCTAAAAAGGTATATGTCTATGTAGAGCAAATGTAGACTGAGATACAGGGGTCCCTGACGGAAAGACAAAATTTCGAGTTTATTATTATACATTATCTTTTACATGTTTCAGTATTTGGACTGCGGACATGCCGGGACACCACCTTCCTTGAAGAATTTTTAGTCAAACAAATCGACTCAGTACTTTCTAAGTCTGGTACTTATTCTACCGGTTTCTTTTGCCGAATCGCTAATTTATAGGAACGTAAACAAATCAATCCCGGTTGTTAAGTAGTGGTGGGGGTACAAACTCATACACAAAGCCACACACATACCAGATGCGTTCAAAAAGTACCCGACTTTATATTTTCCGCCAAAGCTAACGCCGAGTGGGCAAAATCCCTTTGGTGGGAGGTGACGCTAACCTTCTTGCGCATATGTGCCTTCCTGCGCATATGTGCCAGTAGGCCTTGTCAGTTCCCGGCTGTTACGCCTAGAGAACAGACGTGTAGTGCACGCTCATCAGATTTTCGTTCTCATGCAAGATGACCGAACACATCGAGCAGAGACCACAAACCCATATCCTATCACCACTGATGATGGTCTTCGTGAAGTCTGGGTCGTGCATCTTCCTGAGCGATTTCCATGCAGAGCTGCCAGGAACGAATTTCGCCTGCATTCCCCGTATGCACAAATCTTACGTTAAAATGGAACACACTGATCATGTGCTTATTCCCACTTCGGTAGCAATTTCCTGGACGGCCTTCCATGACTACTCGCCGAGCTTTCTCAATCGGCTTTTCATTTCGACTTGTGGATGGCCTGCCTGAGCGTGCCTCGCTCTCCGCTGAGGTGAGGCTGTGTTTGAAATGGTTGTACCAATCCTTGGCCTGAGTTTTGCCCGTGGCATCATCGCCAAAGGTCTGCTGAATATTCTAGATGAATTGAGCTTGAGTATCAACAAGCTTTTGGCAAAACTTGATGCAATAACTCTGCTCGATGCGTTCGTTAAAACGAAAATCCGACGACTGCGCACTATACGTCTGTGCTCTATGCGTAACAGCTGTAAACTGATGGGACCTACCGCCGCAAAAATTTTCACTCGTGCGCAGGAAGGGTGACGTTACCTCCCACTTGAAGGATTTTGCCCACACAGCATTAGTTTTGAAGGGAGAAAATATAGTCGAATACTTTTTGAATGCATCTCGTAAATATATACACATGCATATATACGACGGGCCTCTTTCAGTTTCCGTCGACCAAATCCACACACAATTAAAGTTGGAAAAAGTCAGCAAGATCATGAAAGGCACATAGCAATTTGAGACATTGAAAATTATACTTATGAGAGCAAAATTTCGTAAACAAATCTCGAACGCCATTATTACTAATTATGGGGGACAAAACTGTACATACTCGTGTTTCACTAAGGCTCAAAGTCTAAGTTTAAAAATTGACAGAACTTTAGAGTAAACACATGTTTATTTGTAAGTCACAGAATTTAATCAATAGATCTGTGGAAAACTAACTCGAGCAACACGAATTGTGACTTCGTAGATGTATAACTCTACATCAAGTCAGTTACGAGAATACAAGCAAAGTTCCGATATGTGGGCATAGCATTACGTGGCAGGAACAGATCTATGTAATTTCATAATACTTCCGATTTATATGAGCACAGATTCAATTATGGAGCCTACGATGCATCAACAAAAATGACATGTATTTAGTAGTATAAGCCGCCCGTACACATTTGGTAAGTGTATATATATATATGTGTGTGTGTGTGTGTGTGTGTGTGTGTAAAGTAGTTGTATGCTGTCAACTTAACGTGACAGTCCCATGAAGGGAATCATACTACTGCTATTTAGCCCTAGGAAGCTGCACCTGTCGGCCTTGACACATTTCCTGTGACCTTATGTTTACGAGGGGGAGACAAGCACTTCCACCCAGTCAAGCTTGCATCCAGGGATATGTTTCTGAGTTTTTACTCGTCATCAGCTTGGAGTAGCATGACTTGCTGGCTGAATATGCCTGTCAAGCTCTCGTAAACATATAATAATTCTAGTGAAACACATTCACTGATTTCAAAATTAGAAATGATACATTTCTAAATCTCTCAGAGAGATTTAAGCCGTAGTGATACGATAAAGTAGTTGTAGGCTGTCAACTTAACGTGACAGTCCCATGAAATGTGTCAAGGCCGACAGGAACAGTGCAGCTTCCTAGGGCTAAATAGCAGTAGTATGATTCCCATTATGGGAATGTCACGTTAAGTTGACAGCATACAATATGTGTGTGTGTGTGTGTGTGTGTGTGTGTGTGTGTGTGTGTGTGTGTGTGTGTGTGTGTGTGTAAATATCATATGTGACGATTATTCGGTAGCCATGATAAAACTTCGAGTTTCGGATGTCGGGACGGAAACCCACACCGCCATCTCTTCAGTTATCCGGCCATCGAAAACAATGCTATGAAAATGACCGTTAAACAAAGGGAAATTACTGTGTGATTGACCGTTATTAAGACAAAAGAGCTATTAGAATGACCACTAAGTAAGAGGAGGGAGTAAATCGCGTAAGAGGGCATGTCCATACATACGTACATGCGCCTATGTGTATACTCATCCAACCTCACTTGAACACACACACATGCTCATTCACCAAAAAATATATACATACCCGCATACACGGTCGCACACACACACACACACACATACACGCACACGCACAAAAAGGTTCATACGCACGTCTATATACGCACATGCACAAGAAAAAACAGGGCTAAAGGCAAAATACAGAAAAATATGTAAAAAAATGTAAAAAATAAGCAATAGGAGTAAAATACGTCTATATACGCACATACTCGCATGCACGCACACACACGTCTATATACGCACATACCCGCACACATCTATATACGCACACACACGCACGCGCAGAAAACAAGGTTCATACACACGTCTATATACGCACTTGCACAAGAAAGAACAGGGCTAAAAGTAAAATACAGAAAAATATGTAAAAAAAAAAGTGTAAACAATAAGCAATAAGAGTAAAACACATTTTTACTCCCTTACCTTTACTCCCTCCCCTTACTTAGCGGTCATTCTAATAGCTCTTTTGTCTTAATAACGGTCAATCACACAGTAATTTCCCTTTGTTTATTGGTCATTTTCATAGCATTGTTTTCGATGGCCAGATAACTGAAGAGATGGCGGTGTGGGTTTCCGCCCCGACATCCGAAACTCGGAATTTTATCATGGCTACCGAATAATTGTCACGTATTATATTTACAGATAAATTCCTCTATTTACATAATATCGAGGTCTCTTTCATTCTTTTGCTGTCTTACCATTTCTATCAATATATATATATATATATATATATATATATATATATATATATATATATATATATACATACACATAATGTACGTATGTACGTAGGTATGTATGTATAAATGTATGTGCGTATGTAAGAAAACAAATGACGAAGGCAGGTGAGGGAACAAGCAAGTCTGTTAGTTTGACGCTCGGGAAGAATGGAAAAGTCTTTGACTTTCCAAGCCTACGCTCTTCGACAGAAAGGATTGAGATGGAAAAAATGGAGAGAGAACGAATAGAAGCTAAGAGACAAAAAATGTATAGGGATTAATGGTTCAGCATGATGTATATATGTATGTATGTATGTATGTATGTATGTATGTATGCATGTATAATAGAAAGGTTTATTATTATCATTGGGGCTTAGTCGATTACATCGACCCTAGCGTTCAATTGAACTTATTTCATCGACACCGAAAAGATGAAAGGTAAAATCGACCCCGGCGGAATTTGAATCCACAACGAGAAGACGGACGAAATGCCGCTGAGCAGCTTGCCCGACGTGCAACGATATTGCCAGCTCACCGATAATAATAATGGTTTTAAATTTTGCCTCAAGGGCAGCAATTTTGGGGGGGAGGTTAAATCGATTACATTGACCCCAGTGTTCAACTGGTACTTATTTTATCGACCCCGAAAGGGTGAAAGGCAAAGTTGATCTCTGCGGAATTTGAATCCACAACGTGAAGATAGACGAAATGGTGCTAAGCAGTTTACCCGATGTGCAAACGGTATTGCCAGATTGCCGACTTAATAATGATAATAATAATAATAATAATATTGGATTTTTTTCTTCGATATTGATGTATGAGATTTTAACAGAATAGTTTTACTTTCGTATTAGCTCAGATGCTTATGACTCTAATGAAGCTTTAACCCAGCCAACGATTTATAGACAACTCCACAGATTGGATAAAAGAAAAGATGGTCATACAAAGCTACTATCATATATGTGTGTGAGTTTGTGTTTGTTTTTATGTGTGTGAGAGTGTGTGTCTGTGTATGTGTGTATGTGTGCACAACACTCCAAATACATGTAGACAAATGCATGCCTATAAATATGTATATGCATTATATGAATATATATATATATATATATATTAAAAGTCTATGAATTAAGTTTACTCTGAAATGTTAATATGAACGGGATGAAACAAGTTTCGCGTAAATCGGAGCAGTAGTTATTGAGATATTCGGGGTTTGGGGCTATAAATTCCCTCCCAAAACGGTGCATTTATGGGAAAATGTTTCGAATATAACTTCATCCTGAAGGGGAAGAAACTCTATCCTTTCGATTAGACTGATTTAACAATGAAAAAATAACGATTTGGTTTTTTTTACAGTAAATGTTCCTTTTTTCGCTTTTTTAAAACACAGTATTTTAAACATTTAGAAATATTTCTAAGTGATATTTTAGCTTTCTTCAAACAGACACTATTTTAATGTTTTTTTTTTAAATATTATTTTCAAGTCAATACAATTACAAAACTTTTTTGGCATATTAAAAAAAAATACTTTAAAGTAAAAATGATTTTTAAAATACGGTAAATTTTTCATAAAAGACTCGTTCGTAACCTCGGTGTGAAATAGTTTTTGTTTTCATAGGTTTTTTTCGGGTGCATTCAACGTATCTCCCCTCCAAAGATTTTGGCTGCTATTTCTAGTATGCCCTGCTACCACTTAACAGCTAATTGCGATAAAGGACCTGAAATACCTGGTACGTGGTAGCAGCAGGGTGTGCAAGAAATAACACCTAAATCTTTCTTTCGCGGGGTAAAGGAGCCGCTTACGGGTTATTTCGATGTCACATTCGCTGAAACCATTCGAAATAACCTGGAAAAGAAAAAACCCACAAAACTAAACTCCGTTCCCGGTGACCCAACGCGTCACGAGTACACTCGTGTGTATATAGGTTTATAGACCACTGTGTCGATCAGCCTATCGGATGTTGTCATACTCCACTGGTCACAGTGCTTTTCCAATGCTTAATACTTTCTTGATTATATTCTTCTTTTCCATGTACTTGCCCAAATCGTTTAACGAAATCGTATTCCAAGTTTAACGAAATCGTATTCCAAGCGTCGTAGAAGCCTTTCTGATCTCTTGGATACCACTATACCACTCGCCTACTGCACGGTTCTACCTATTAATTTTGTGCCATGCGGAACGACTGCTTTCGGCATTTTTGCTACCATTCTTGCCGCTCCCTTCCCGAAATTCCACATTTCGGCTATTCTCTCGCAATGATATCCCTAGCATGGATTTTTCGCCGGAGGCAGTCGATGTTCTTCCATCTTCGCAACAATCCACGTCGCACGCAGGTAAGACGGTACTATTGAAGTAACGGGCATGTAGTGTCTTTGAATACATCATCTGTTGATATCAGCGCCTTCTATCCTGCCCTTATTCTCTTCGAAGTTTCAGTGTCCATGTCTTGGCACATATTGATTGTGTTCCACATGTGGACATACTTCTTTACTTCCTGGATTTCTTCGCTTCCCACCACTATTTAGCCTTGTGATACCCCTTCAGACTGCATGTGTCTTGTGTCCATGTAGTACACCTTAAGGCCTACTGTTGAACCATGTTCTGTCGGCACGATCTGCTGCTGATCTGCGGTTTCAATAAGACGATGTCATCTGCGAATAGGATGCGTGTTCGTAATTCATCAGTGATGTTCACGCCACCTGTCGAACCAATGTCTCTAACAACCATTTCTAGACATGCGGAGAAGAGTTTTTGGAGAAATAGTGTCATCTTGTCTGATGCTCTTCTCAATTCTTACTGGCAGAGATAACAGACCCATTTTAGTTGTGCATCTAGGGTTCGCATCCCTGAACAATTCGATGTATTGCGACGCTACCTTTGCATTCTTTGAGATTTCAGCACTGTGTTCATCTTGATGCTATCCAAGGCCATTGCGTGGTCGACGGAATCGATGCACCGAAGCAACTTGTATTCTTTCCCTCATTCTATAAACTGTGTTAGAGTGAATACAGGCAGGG